>NC_054478.1:11341632-11590905 GCF_017639515.1 Carcharodon carcharias | reverse complement strand
CCAGGGGCGGCACCGAGTACCCGCTGCAAGCCCTGGTCCGGGGGCAGGGACTGTGCGGCAAGCGGAGAGACCTGGAGTACAACCGCTCCCGGGACACACAGACAGGTAAAGATTTACTGCTCTCCTCCCAGCTCTACTTGTTGGTCTAACTTTAACCCGCAAACAACCGCAAACTGCAGCACGGTCTGCTCAGCAGGTACCTGCCAGGCTTTCTCTTTCTTGTTTTGTTGCATTTCTGTCAAACATCAAACCCCCCACCACCCCCCCCCCCCACCCTCACCCCCCTCACCAAAGCCAACAAAAAAAAAGTTCAGAAAGTTTCCACAACTTTAGAAAGTTTCTACAACTTTAGAAAGTTTCTACAACTTTAGAAAGTTCCCACAACTTTAGAAAGTTCCCGCAACTTTAGAAAGTTCCCACAACTTTAGAAAGTTTCCACAACTTTAGAAAGTTTCTACAACTTTAGAAAGTTCCCACAACTTTAGAAAGTTCCCACAACTTTAGAAAGTTCCCACAACTTTAGAAAGTTCCTACAACTTTAGAAAGTTCGTCAAACTTTTTGCTTGCAGCGAGTCAGGGGTTTGGATTAAGTATAAACTTGATATTTTGTTCCGTATATAGTTTTTTTTTCCCCTAATGTCAGATATTCAGCGATCGGTGAATTTCACCCCCTCCACCCACCAGCTTGGGAACACTGTTTGTTTATTTGTTTGTTTGTTTATTTATTGGGTCTCCATGAGGGAGCATCGGGTACTGGGAGTTTCCATTTTAAAGGCGATGTTCGGGACCTGTAATCAGCTGTTAATTAGCACCTCATACAAAAGCTTTCTGCTTCAAACGGCAGCGTGCATTTATATAGCATCTTTTAAAACAGTAATAAAAACAGCCCAAGGGGCTTCACAGGAGCGTTCTCCAGAGACCCATGAACACGGATTGCAAGGGAACATCACAAGCTTGGTCAGTGAGGTGGATGTCAAACCCTCATCATGTTTTTTCAAAACAAAGTGACACTGGCTGGAGTCAGGCATCGCTGTGACACTGGCTGGAGTCAGAGATCGCTGTGAAACTGGCTGGAGTCAGAGACCCGTGTGACACTGGCTGGAGTCAGAGACCCGTGTGACACTGGCTGGAGTCAGAGATCGCTGTGACACTGGCTGGAGTCAGAGATCGCTGTGACACTGGCTGGAGTCAGAGACCCGTGTGACACTGGCTGGAGTCAGAGACCCGTGTGACACTGGCTGGAGTCAGAGATCGCTGTGACACTGGCTGGATTCAGAGATCGCTGTGACACTGGCTGGAGTCAGAGACCCGTGTGACACTGGCTGGAGTCAGAGATCGCTGTGACACTGGCTGGAGTCAGAGATCGCTGTGACACTGGCTGGAGTCAGAGATCGCTGTGACACTGGCTGGAGTCAGAGATCGCTGTGACACTGGCTGGAGTCAGAGATCGCTGTGACACTGGCTGGAGTCAGAGATCGCTGTGACACTGGCTGGAGTCAGAGATCGCTGTGACACTGGCTGGAGTCAGAGATCGCTGTGACACTGGCTGGGGTCAGAAATCGCTGTGACACTGGCTGGAGTCAGAGATCGCTGTGACACTGGCTGGAGTCAGAGATCGCTGTGACACTGGCTGGAGTCAGAGATGGCCGTGACACTGGCTGGAGTCAGGCATCACTGTGACACTGGCTGAAGTAAGAGATCTCTGTGACACTGGCTGGAGTCAGAGATCGCTGTGACACTGGCTGAAGTAAGAGATCTCTGTGACACTGGCTGGAGTCAGAGATCGCTGTGACACTGGCTGGAGTCAGGCATCACTGTGACACTGGCTGGAGTCAGAGACCCGTGTGACACTGGCTGGAGTCAGAGACCCGTGTGACACTGGCTGGAGTCAGAGACCCGTGTGACACTGGCTGGAGTCAGAGACCCGTGTGACACTGGCTGGAGTCAGAGACCCGTGTGACACTGGCTGGAGTCAGAGATCGCTGTGACACTGGCTGGAGTCAGGCATCGCTGTGACACTGGCTGGAGTCAGGCATCGCTGTGACACTGGCTGAAATAAGAGATCTCTGTGACACTGGCTGGAGTCAGAGATCACTGTGACACTGGCTGGAGTCAGAGATCACTGTGACACTGGCTGGAGTCAGAGATCTCTGTGACACTGGCTGGAGTCAGAGACCCGTGTGACACTGGCTGGAGTCAGAGACCCGTGTGACACAGGCTGTAGTCAGAGATCACCGTGACACTGGCTTGAGTCAGGCATCGCTGTGAAACTGGCTGGAGTCAGAGATCGTAGTGACACTGGCTGGAGTCAGAGATATCTGTGACACTGGCTGGAGTCAGAGATCGCTGTGACACTGGCTGGAGTCAGAGATCGCTGTGACACTGGCTGGAGTCAGAGATCGCTGTGACACTGGCTGGAGTCAGAGATCGCTGTGACACTGGCTGGAGTCAGAGACCCGTGTGACACAGGCTGGAGTCAGAGATCACTGTGACGCTGGCTGGAGTCAGGCATCGCTGTGACATTGGCTGGAGTCAGAGATCGTTGTGACACTGGCTGGAGTCAGAGATCGTTGTGACACTGGCTGGAGTCAGAGATCGCTGTGACACTGGCTGGAGTCAGAGACCGCTGTGACACTGGCTGGAGTCAGAGACCGCTGTGACACTGGCTGGAGTCAGAGACCGCTGTGACACTGGCTGGAGTCAGAGATCGTTGTGACACTGGCTGGAGTCGGAGATCGCTGTGACATTGGCTGAAGTAAGAGATCTCTGCGACACTGGCTGGAGTCAGAGATCTCTGTGACACTGGCTGGAGTCAGAGATCTCTGTGACACTGGCTGGAGTCAGAGATCACTGTGACACTGGCTGGAGTCAGAGATCGCTGTGACACTGGCTGGAGTCAGAGATCGCTGTGACACTGGCTGGAGTCAGAGATCGCTGTGTCACTGGCTGGAGTCAGAGATCGCTGTGACACTGGCTGGAGTCAGAGACCCATGTGACACTGGCTGGAGTCAGAGACCCGTGTGACACTGGCTGGAGTCCGAGACCCGTGTGACACTGGCTGGAGTCAGAGATCGCTGTGACACTGGCTGGATTCAGAGATCGCTGTGACACTGGCTGGATTCAGAGATCGCTGTGACACTGGCTGGATTCAGAGATCGCTGTGACACTGGCTGGAGTCAGAGATCGCTGTGACACTGGCTGGATTCAGAGGTCGCTGTGAAACCGGCCGGATTCAGAGATCGCTGTGACACCGGCCGGAGTCAGAGATCGCTGTGACACCGGCCGGAGTCAGAGATCGCTGTGACACCGGCCGGAGTCAGAGAGCGCTGTGACACCGGCCGGAGTCAGAGACCCATGTGATACCGGCCGTAGTCAGAGACCCGTGTGATACCGGCCAGAGTCAGAGACCCGTGTGACAACGGCCGGAGTCAGGCGTCACCGTGACACCGGCACACACTGGCTGGAGTCAGATGACACTGTCACACACTGGCTGTGGTGTAAGGCATCACTGTGACACTGTCACACACTGGCTGGAGTCGGGGTCACTTTCACACACTGGCTGGAATCGGGGGGTCGCAGTGGCACTGTCACACACTGGCTGGAGTCAGGTGACACTGTCACACACTTTTGTCACACATCACTGTGACACTGTCACACACTGGCTGGAGTCAGGCATCACCGTGACACTGTCACACACTGGCTGGAGTCGGGGGTCACTTTCACACACTGGCTGGAGTCGGGGGTCGCAGTGGCACTGTCACTCACTGGCTGAAGTGAGGGATCACAGTGGCACTGTCACCTTCTGGCCGGTGCCAGGTATCGCAGTGGCACTGTCACCTTCTGTCCGGAGCCAGGTATCACTGTTAGACTGTCACCCTCTAGCTCCAGTCTGAGATCATTGCGATACTGTCATGCTGGCTGCAGTCTGAAGAAAGCTCTGAAGAAGATTCACACGGTCTCAAAACATCGTTGTCCACAGATGCTGTTAGACCTGCATAGTTTTTCCAGCACTTTCTGTTTTTGTCAGTGTGACACTGTGACACACTGGCTGGAGTCAGGCATCACTGTGACACTGGCTGGAGTCAGGCATCACTGTGACACTGGCAGGAGTCAGGCATCACTGTGACACTGGTTGGAGTCAGGCATCAATGTGACACTGTCACACACTTGTTGTGGTGTCAGGCATCACTGTGACACTGTCACACACTGGTTGTGGTGTCAGGCATCACTGTGACACTCACACACTGGTTGTTGTGTCAGGCATCACTGTGACACTGTCACACACTGGTTGTGGTGTCAGGCATCACTGTGACACTAACACACTGGTTGTTGTGTCAGGCATCACTGTGACACTGTCACACACTGGTTGTGGTGTCGGGCAGCACTGTGACACTATCACACGCTGGTTGTGGTGTGAGGCATCACTGTGACACTGTCACACACTGGCTGGAGTCAGGCATCACTGTGACACTGTCACACACTTGTGGTGTCAGGCATCACTGTGACACTGTCATACACATGTGTCAGGCATCACTGTGACACTGTCACACACTGGCTGGACTCAGGCATCACTGTGACAATGTCACACACTTATGGTGTCAGGCATCACTGTGACACTGTCACACACTGGCTGGAGTGAGGCATCACTTTGACACTGTCACACACTGGCTGGAGTCAGGAATCACTGTGACACTGTCACACACTGGCTGGAGTCAGGCATCACTGTGACACTGTCACACAATGGCTGGAGTCAGGCATCACTGTGAACTGTTGCACACTGGCTAGAGTCATGCATCATTATGACACTGTCACACACTGGCTGGAGTCAGGCATCACTGTGACACTGTCACACACTTGTGGTGTCAGGCATCACTGTGACACTGTCACACACTGGCTGGTGTCAGGCATCACCGTGACACTCACACACTTGTAGTGTCAGGCATCACCGTGACACTCATACACTGGCTGGAGTGTGGCATCACCGTGACACTGTCACACACTGGCTGGAGTCAGGCATCACTGTGACACTGTCACACACTGGCAGGAGTCAGGAATCACTGTGACACTGTCACACACTGTCTAGAGTCAGGCATCACTGTGACACTGTCATACACTGGCTGGAGTCAGGCATCACTGTGACACTGTGACACACTGGCTGGAGTCAGGCATCACTGTGACAGACTGGCTGGAGTCGGGCATCACTGTGACAGACTGGCTGGAGTTGGGCACCACTGTGACACACTGGCTGGAGTCGGGAATCACTGTGACACACTGACTGGAGTCAGGCATCACTGTGACACTGTCACACACTGGCTGGAGTCAGGCATCACTGTGACACTGTCACACACTGGCTGTAGTCAGGCATCACTGTGACACTGTCACACACTCGCTGGAGTCGGGCATCACTTTGACACTGACACCCTGGCTGGAGTCAGTCATCACTGTGACACACTGGCTTGAGTCAGGCATCAGTGTGACACACTGGCTGGAGTCTGGCATCACTGTGACACACTGGCTGGAGTCGGGCATCACTGTTACACACTAGCTGGAATCGGGCATCACTGTGACCCCCTGGCTGGAGTCGGGCATCACTGTGACACTGTCACACATCGGCTGCATTCGGACATCACTGTGACACTGTCACACACTGGCTGGAGTCAGGCATCACTGTGACATTGTCACACACTGGCTGGAGTCAGGCATCACTGTGACACTGTCACACACTGGCTCGCTCGGGTAACACTGTGACACTGTCACACCCTGGCTGGAGTCAGGAATCACTGTGACACTGTCACACACTGGCTGGAGTCCGGCATCACTGTGACACTGTCACACACTGGATGGAGTCAGGCATCACTGTGCAACTGTCTCACACTGGCTGGAGTCAGGCATCACTGTGACACTGTCACACACTGGCTGTAGACGGGCATCACTGTGACACTGTGATGCACTGGGTGAAGTCGGACATCACACTGACACACTGGCTGGAGTCAGGCATCACTGTGACACACTGGCTGGAGTCGGGCATCACTGAGACACACTGATGGAGCTGGGCATCACTGTGACACACTGGCTGTAGTCGGGCATCACTGTGACACACTACCTGTAGTCGGGCATCACTGTGACCCACTGGCTGGTGTCAGGCATCACTGTGACACTGTCACACACTGGGGGGAGTCAGGCATCACTGTGACACTGTCACACACTGGCTGGAGTCAGGCATCATTGTGACACTGTCACACACTGGCTGGAGTCAGGCATCACTGTGACACTGTCACACACTGGCTGGAGTCAGGCATCACTGTGACACTGTCACACATTGGCTGGAGTCAGGCATCACTGTGACACTGTCACACACTGGCTGGAGTCAGGCATCACTGTGACACTGTCACACACTGGCTGGAGTCGGGTATCACTGTGACACTGTGACGCACTGGCTGAAGTTGGGCATCACTGTGACACACTGGCTGCAGACGGGCATCACTGTGACACACTAGCTGGAGTCGGGCATCACAGTGACCTACTGGCTGGAGTCGGGCATCACTCTGACACACTGGCTGCACTCAGGCATCTCTGTGACACACTGGCTGCAGTCAGGCATCACTGTGACACACTGGCTGGAGTCGGGAATCACTGTGACACTGTCACACACTGGCTGGACTCGGGCATCCCTGTGACATACTGGCTGGAGTCCGGCATCACTGTGACACTGTCACACACTGGCTAGAGTCAGGCATCACTGTGACACTGTCACACACTGGCTGGAGTCGGGCATCCCTGTGACCCTGTCACACATTGGCTGGAGTCGGGCATCACTTTGACCCACTGGCTGGTGTCAGGCATCACTGTGACACTGTCAAACACTGGCTGGAATCAGGTATCACTGTGACACTGTCACACACTGGCTGGAGTCAGGCATCACTGTGACACTGTCACACACTGGCTGGAGTCAGGCATCACTGTGACACTGTCACACACTGGCTGGAGTCAGGCATCACTGTGACACTGTCACACACTGGCTTGAGTCAGGCATCACTGTGACACTGTCACACACTGGCTGGAGTCAGGCATCATTGTGACACGGTCACACACTGGCTGGAGTCAGGCATAACTGACACTGTCACACACTGGCTGGAGTCAGGCATCACTGTGACACACTGGCTGGAGGCAGGCATCACTGTGACACTGTCACACACTGGCTGGAGTCAGGCATAACTGACACTGTCACACACTGGCTGGAGTCAGGCATCACTGTGACACACTGGCTGGAGGCAGGCATCACTGTGACACTGTCACACACTGGCTGGAGTCAAGCATCACTGTTACACAGTCACACACTAGCTGGAGTCAGGCACCACGGTGACACTGTGACACACTGACTTGAGTCGGGCATCACTGTGACACACTGGCTGGGGTCGGGCATCACTGTGACACACTGGCTGGTGTCAGGCATCACTGTGACACTGTCAAACACTGGCTGGAATCAGGCATCACTATGACACTGTCACACACTGGCTGGAGTCAGGCATCACTGTGACACTGTCACACACTGGCTGGAGTCAGGCATCACTGTGACACTGTCACACACTGGCTGGAGTCAGGCATCAATCTGACACTGTCACACACTGGCTGCACTGGGGTATCACTGTGACACTGTCATACACTGGCTGTATCCAGGAATCACTGTGACACTGTCACACACTGGCTGGAGTCAGGCATCACTGTGACACTGTCACACACTGACAGGAGTCAGGCATCACTGTGACACAGTCACACACTGGCTGGAGTCAGGCATCACTGTGACACTGTCACACACTGGCTGCACTCGGGCATCACTGTGACACTGTCACACACCGGCTGCACTCGGGCATCACTGTGACACTGTCACACACTGGCTGGAGTCAGGCATCACCGTGACATTGTCACACACTGGTTGCACTCGGGTATCACTGTGACACTGTCACACACTGGCTGGAGTCAGGCATCACTGTGACACTGTCACACACTGGCTGGAATCAGGCATCACTGTGACACTGTCACACACTGGCTGGAGTCAGGCATCCCTGTGACACTGTCACACACTGGCTGGAGTCAGGCATCACTGTGATACTGTCATACACTGGTTGTGGTGTCAGGCATCAGTGTGACACTCACAATCTGGTTGTGGTTTCAGGCATCACTGTGACAGTGTCACACGATGGCTGGAGTCAGGCATCACTGTGACACTGTCACACACTGGCTGGAGTCAAGCATCACTGTGACACTGTCACACACTGGCTGGAGTCAGGCATCACTCTGACACTGTCACACACTGGCTGCACTGGGGTATCACTGTGACACTGTCACACACTGGCTGGAGTCGGGTATCACTGTGACACAGTCACACACTGGCTGGAGTCAGGCATCACTGTGACACTGTCACACACTGGCTGGAATAGGGCTTCAATGTGACCTACTGGCTGGAGTCGGGCATCACTGTGACACTGTCACACACAGGCTGGAGTCGGGCATCACTGTTACCTACTGGTTGGAGTCGGGCATCACTGTGACACTGTCACACACTGGCTGGAGTCAGGCATCACTGCGACACTGTCACACACTGGCTGGAGTCAGGCATCACTGTGACACTGTCATACACTGGCTGGAGTCAGGCATCACTGTTACACTGTCACACACTGGCTGGAGTCAGGCATCACTGTGACACTGTCACACACTGGCTGGAGTCAGGCATCACTGTGACACTGTCACACACTGGCTGGAGTCGGGCATCACTGTGACACTGTCACACACTCGCTGGAGTCGGGCATCACTTTGACACTGACGCTCTGGTGGAGTCAGTCATCACTGTGACACACTGGCTGGAGTCAGGCATCACTGTGACACACTGGCTGGAGTCTGGCACCACTGTGACACACTGGCTGGAGTCGGGCATCACTGTGACGCACTAGCTGGAATCGGGCATCACTGTGACCCCCTGGCTGGAGTCGGGCATCACTGTTACACTGTCACACACTGGCTGCACTCAGGCATCACTGTGACACTGTCACACACCGGCTGCACTTGGGTATCACTGTGACACTGTCACACAGCGGCTGCATTCGGGCATCACTGTGACACTGTCACACATTGGCTGGAGTCAGGCATCACTGTGACACTGTCACACACTGGCTAGAGTCAGGCATCACTGTGACACTGTCACACCCTGGCTGGAGTCAGGAATCACTGTGATACTGTCACACACTGGCTGGAGTCAGGCATCACTGTGACACTGTCATACAGTGGCTGGAGACAGGCATCACTTTGACACTGTCACACACTGGATGGAGTCAGGCATCACTGTGCAACTGTCACACACTGGCTGGAGTCAGGCATCACTGTGACACTGTCACACACTGGCTGTAGACGGGCATCACTGTGACACTGTGATGCCCTGGGTGAAGTCAGGCATCACACGGACACACTGGCTGGAGTCAGGGATCACTGTGACCCACTGGCTGGAGTCGGGCATCACTGTGACCCACTGGCTGGAGTCAGGCATCACTGTGACCCAGTGGCTGGAGTCGGGCATCACTGAGACACACTGGCTGGAGTCGGGCATCACTGTGACACACTGGCTGGAGTCGGGCATCACTGTGACACACTACCTGTAGTCAGGCATCACTGCGACACACTGGCTGTAGTCGGGCTTCACTGTCACACACTGGCTGGAGTCAGGCATCACTGTGACACTGTCACACACTGGTGGCACTCGGGTATCACTGTGACACTGTCACGCACTGGCTGGAGTCAGGCATCACTGTGACACTGTCACACATTGGCTGGAGTCAGGCATCACTGTGACACTGTCACACACTGGCTGGAGTCCGGAATCACTGTGACACTGTCACACACTGGCTGGAGTCAGGCATCTCTGTGACACTGTCACCCACTGGCTGGTGTCAGGCATCACTGTGACACACTGGCTGGAGTCGGGCATCACTGTCACACACTGGCTGGAGTCGGGCATCACTGTCACACACTGGCTGGAGACGGGCATCACTGTGACAGACTGGCTGGATTAGGGCATCACTGTGAGCTACTGGCTGGAGTCGGGCATCACTATGACACTGTCACACACTAGCTGGAGTCGGGCAACACTGTGACACACTAGCTGGATTCGGGCATCACTGTGACCCATTGGCTGGAGTCGGGCATCACTGTGACAATGTCACACACTGGCTGGTGTCCAGGATCACTGTGACACTGTCACACACTGGCTGGAGTCGGGCATTCCTGTGACCCACTGGCTGGTGTCAGGCATTACTGTGACACTGTCACACACTGGCTGGAGTCAGGCATCACTGTGACACTGTCACACACTGGCTTGAGTCAGGCATCACTGTGACACTGTCACACACTGGCTGGAGTCAGGCATCACTGTGACACTGTCACACACTGGCTGGAGCCAGGCATAACTGACACTGTCACACACTGTCTGGAGTCAGGCATCACTGTGACACACTGGCTGGAGGCAGGCATCACTGTGACACTGTCACACACTGGCTGGATTCAAGCATCACTGTTACACAGTCACACACTAGCTGGAGTCAGGCACCACGGTGACACTGTGACACACTGACTTGAGTCGGGCATCACTGTGACACACTGGCTGGGGTCGGGCATCACTGTGACACACTGGCTGGAGTCGGGCATCCCTGTGACCCACTGGCTGGTGTCAGGCATCACTGTGACACTGTCACACACTGGCTGGAATAGGGCTTCAATGTGAGCTACTGGCTGGAGTCGGGCATCACTGTGACACTGTCACACACAGGCTGGAGTCGGGCATCACTGTTACCTACTGGTTGGAGTCGGGCATCACTGTGACACTGTCACACGCTGGCTGCACTCAGGTATCACTTTGACACTGTCACACACCGGCTGCACTCGGGCATCACTGTGACACTGTCACACATTGGCTGCACTCGGGTATCACTGTGACACTGTCACACACTGGCTGGAGTCAGGCATCACTGTGACACTGTCACACACTGGCTGCACTCGGGTATCACAGTGACACTGTCACACACTGGCTGGAGACAGGCATCACTGTGACACTGTCACACAGTGGCTGGAGTCAGGCATCACTGTGACACTGTCACACACTAGCTGGAGTCAGGCATCACTGTGATTGTGTCACACACTGGCTGGAATCAATCATCACTGTGACACTGTCACACACTGGCTGAAGTCGGGCGTCACTGTGACACTGTCACACATTGGCTGGAGTCAGGCATCACTGTGACACACTGGCTGGAGTCGGGCATCACTGTGAAACACTGATTGGAGTCAGGCATCAATGTGACACACTGGCTGGAGTCGGGCATCTCTGTGACACACTGGCTGGAGTCGAGCACCACTGTGACCCACTGGCTGGAGTCAGGCATCACTGTGACACTGTCACACACTGGCTGCACTCATGTATCTCTGTGACACTGTCACACACTGGCTGGAGTCAGGCATCACTGTGACACTTCACACACCAGCTGCACTCAGGCATAACTGTGACACTGTCACACACCGGCTGCAGTCGGGCATCACTGTGACAATGTCACACACTGGCTGGAGTAAGGCATCACTGTGACACTGTCACACACTGGTTGCACACGGGTATCACTGTGACACTGTCACACACTGGCTGGGGTCAGGCATCACTGTGACACTGCCACACACTGGCTGGTGTCAGGCATCACTGTGACACTGTCACACACTGGCTGGTGTCAGGCATCACTGTGACACACTGGCTGGAGTCGGGCATCACTGTCACACACTGGCTGGAGTCGTGCATCACTGTCACACACTGGCTGCAGTCGGGCATCACTGTGACACACTGGCTGGATTAGGGCATCACTGTGAGCTACTGGCTGGAGTCGGGCATCACTGTGACACTGTCACACACTGGCTGCACTCAGGCATCACTGTGACACTGTCACACCATGGCTGCACTCGGGCATCACTGTGACACTGGGATGCACTGGCTGACGTCGGGCATCACTGTGACACACTGGCTGGAGTCGGGCATCACTGTGACACACTGGCTGGAGTCGGGCATCACTGTGACTCTTTCACACACTGGCTGGAGTCGGGCATCACTGTGACACACTAGCTGGACTCGAGCATCACAGTGACATACTGGCTGGAGTCGGGCATCACAGTGACCTACTGGCTGGAGTCGGGCCTCACTGTGACACTGTCATACAGTGGCTGGAGTCAGGCATCACTGTGACACTGCCACACACTGGCTGGAGTCAGGCATCACTGTGACACTGTCACACACTGGCTGGAGTCAGGCATCACTGTGACACTGTCACACACTGGCTGGAGTCGGGCATCACTGTGACACACTGGCTGCAGACGGGCATCACTGTGACACACTAGCTGAAGTCGGGCATCACAGTGACCTACTGGCTGGAGTCGGGCATCACTGTGACACACTGGCTGCACTCAGGCATCACTGTGACACACTGGCTGCAGTTAGGCATCACTGTGACGCACTGGCTGGAGTCGGGAATCACTGTGACACTGTCACACACTGGCTGGACTCGGGCATCCCTGTGACATACTGGCTGGTGTCAGGCATCACTGTGACACTGTCACACACTGTGTGGAGTCAGGCATCACTGTGACACTGTCACACACTGGCTGGAGTCATGCATCACTGTGAAACTGTCACACACTGGCTGGAGTCAGGCATCACTGTGACACTGTCACACACTGGCTGGAGTCGGGCATCCCTGTGACCCTGTCACACATTGGCTGGAGTCGGGCGTCACTTTGACCCACTGGCTGGTGTCAGGCATCACTTTGACACTGTCACACACTGGCTGGAGACAGGCATCACTGTGACACCGTGACACACTAGCTGGTGTCAGGAATCACTGTGACACTGTCACACACTGGCTCGAGTCAGGCATCACTGTGACACTGTCGCACACTGGCTGCACTCGGGTATCACTGTGACAGTGTCACACACTGGCTGGAGTCGGGCATCACTGTGACACTGTGACGCATGGGCTGAAGTCGGGCATCACTGTGTCACACTGGCTGGAGTCAGGCATCACTGTGACACACTTGCTGGAGTCGCTCATCACTGTGACAGACTAGCTGGAGTCAGGCATCTTTGTGATACACTGGCTGGAGTTGAGCATCACTGTGACACACTGACTGGAATCGAGCATCACTGTGACCAACTGGCTGGAGTTGGGCATCAATGTGACACTATCACACACTGGCTGGAGTCAGGCATCACTGTGACACTGTCACACACTGGCTGGAGTCGGGCATCACTGTGACACTGGGACGCACTGGTTGACGTCGGGCATCACTGTGACACACTGGCTGTAGTCAGGCTTCACTGTCACACACTGGCTGTAGTCAGGCATCACTGTGACACTGTCACACACTGGTGGCACTCGGGTATGACTGTGACACTGTCACGCACTGGCTGGAGTCATGCATCACTGTGACACTGTCACACATTGGCTGGAGTCAGGCATCACTGTGACACTGTCACACACTGGCTGGAGTCCGGCATCACTGTGACACTGTCACACACTGGCTGCAGTCAGGCATCACTGTGACACACTGGCTGGAGTCGGGCATCACTGTCACACACTGGCTGGAGTCGGTCATCACTTTCACACACTGGCTGGAGACGGGCATCACTGTGACAGACTGGCTGGATTAGGGCATCACTGTGAGCTACTGGCTGGAGTCGGGCATCACTATGACACTGTCACACACTAGCTGGAGTCGGGCAACACTGTGACACACTAGCTGGATTCGGGCATCACTGTGACCCATTGGCTGGAGTCGGGCATCACTGTGACACTGTCACACACTGGCTGGTGTCCAGGATCACTGTGACACTGTCACACACTGGCTGGAGTCGGGCATTCCTGTGACCCACTGGCTGGTGTCAGGCATCACTGTGACACTGTCACACATTGGCTGCAGTCAGGCATCACTATGACACTGTCACACACTGGCTGCACTCGGGTATCACTGTGACACTGTCACACACCGGCTGCACTCGGGCATCACTGTGACACTGTCACACACTGGCTGGAGTCAGGCATCACTGTGACACTGTCACACACTGGCTGGAGTCAGGCATCACTGTGACACTGTCACACACTGGCTGGAGCCAGGCATAACTGACACTGTCACACACTGGCTGGAGTCAGGCATCACTGTGACACACTGGCTGGAGGCAGGACTCACTGTGACACAATCACACACTGGCTGGATTCAAGCATCACTGTTACACAGTCACACACTAGCTGGAGTCAGGCACCACGGTGACACTGTGACACACTGACTTGAGTCGGGCATCACTGTGACACACTGGCTGGGGTCGGGCATCACTGTGACACACTGGCTGGAGTCGGGCATCCCTGTGACCCACTGGCTGGTGTCAGGCATCACTGTGACACTGTCACACACTGGCTGGAATCAGGCATCACTATGACACTGTCACACACTGGCTGGAGTCAGGCATCACTGTGACACTGTCACACACTGGCTGGAGTCAGGCATCACTGTGACAGTGTCACACACTGGCTGGAGTCAGGCATCACTCTGACACTGTCACACACTGGCTGCACTGGGGTATCACTGTGACACTGTCACACACTGGCTGGAGTCGGGTATCACTGTGACACAGTCACACACTGGCTGGAGTCAGGCATCACTGTGACACTGTCACACACTGGCTGGAATAGGGCTTCAATGTGACCTACTGGCTGGAGTCGGGCATCACTGTGACACTGTCACACACAGGCTGGAGTCGGGCATCACTGTTACCTACTGGTTGGAGTCGGGCATCACTGTGACACTGTCACACACTGGCTGGAGTCAGGCATCACTGCGACACTGTCACACACTGGCTGGAGTCAGGCATCACTGTGACACTGTCATACACTGGCTGGAGTCAGGCATCACTGTTACACTGTCACACACTGGCTGGAGTCAGGCATCACTGTGACACTGTCACACACTGGCTGGAGTCAGGCATCACTGTGACACTGTCACACACTGGCTGGAGTCGGGCATCACTGTGACACTGTCACACACTCGCTGGAGTCGGGCATCACTTTGACACTGACGCTCTGGTGGAGTCAGTCATCACTGTGACACACTGGCTGGAGTCAGGCATCACTGTGACACACTGGCTGGAGTCTGGCACCACTGTGACACACTGGCTGGAGTCGGGCATCACTGTGACGCACTAGCTGGAATCGGGCATCACTGTGACCCCCTGGCTGGAGTCGGGCATCACTGTTACACTGTCACACACTGGCTGCACTCAGGCATCACTGTGACACTGTCACACACCGGCTGCACTTGGGTATCACTGTGACACTGTCACACAGCGGCTGCATTCGGGCATCACTGTGACACTGTCACACATTGGCTGGAGTCAGGCATCACTGTGACACTGTCACACACTGGCTAGAGTCAGGCATCACTGTGACACTGTCACACCCTGGCTGGAGTCAGGAATCACTGTGATACTGTCACACACTGGCTGGAGTCAGGCATCACTGTGACACTGTCATACAGTGGCTGGAGACAGGCATCACTTTGACACTGTCACACACTGGATGGAGTCAGGCATCACTGTGCAACTGTCACACACTGGCTGGAGTCAGGCATCACTGTGACACTGTCACACACTGGCTGTAGACGGGCATCACTGTGACACTGTGATGCCCTGGGTGAAGTCAGGCATCACACGGACACACTGGCTGGAGTCAGGGATCACTGTGACCCACTGGCTGGAGTCGGGCATCACTGTGACCCACTGGCTGGAGTCAGGCATCACTGTGACCCAGTGGCTGGAGTCGGGCATCACTGAGACACACTGGCTGGAGTCGGGCATCACTGTGACACACTGGCTGGAGTCGGGCATCACTGTGACACACTACCTGTAGTCAGGCATCACTGCGACACACTGGCTGTAGTCGGGCTTCACTGTCACACACTGGCTGGAGTCAGGCATCACTGTGACACTGTCACACACTGGTGGCACTCGGGTATCACTGTGACACTGTCACGCACTGGCTGGAGTCAGGCATCACTGTGACACTGTCACACATTGGCTGGAGTCAGGCATCACTGTGACACTGTCACACACTGGCTGGAGTCCGGAATCACTGTGACACTGTCACACACTGGCTGGAGTCAGGCATCTCTGTGACACTGTCACCCACTGGCTGGTGTCAGGCATCACTGTGACACACTGGCTGGAGTCGGGCATCACTGTCACACACTGGCTGGAGTCGGGCATCACTGTCACACACTGGCTGGAGACGGGCATCACTGTGACAGACTGGCTGGATTAGGGCATCACTGTGAGCTACTGGCTGGAGTCGGGCATCACTATGACACTGTCACA
This sequence comes from Carcharodon carcharias, assembly GCF_017639515.1. Classification (NCBI taxonomy): domain Eukaryota; kingdom Metazoa; phylum Chordata; class Chondrichthyes; order Lamniformes; family Lamnidae; genus Carcharodon; species Carcharodon carcharias. Next base: position 11,574,467 of record NC_054478.1, on the reverse strand, counting down.
CACTAGCTGGAGTCGGGCAACACTGTGACACACTAGCTGGATTCGGGCATCACTGTGACCCATTGGCTGGAGTCGGGCATCACTGTGACAATGTCACACACTGGCTGGTGTCCAGGATCACTGTGACACTGTCACACACTGGCTGGAGTCGGGCATTCCTGTGACCCACTGGCTGGTGTCAGGCATTACTGTGACACTGTCACACACTGGCTGGAGTCAGGCATCACTGTGACACTGTCACACACTGGCTTGAGTCAGGCATCACTGTGACACTGTCACACACTGGCTGGAGTCAGGCATCACTGTGACACTGTCACACACTGGCTGGAGCCAGGCATAACTGACACTGTCACACACTGTCTGGAGTCAGGCATCACTGTGACACACTGGCTGGAGGCAGGCATCACTGTGACACTGTCACACACTGGCTGGATTCAAGCATCACTGTTACACAGTCACACACTAGCTGGAGTCAGGCACCACGGTGACACTGTGACACACTGACTTGAGTCGGGCATCACTGTGACACACTGGCTGGGGTCGGGCATCACTGTGACACACTGGCTGGAGTCGGGCATCCCTGTGACCCACTGGCTGGTGTCAGGCATCACTGTGACACTGTCACACACTGGCTGGAATAGGGCTTCAATGTGACCTACTGGCTGGAGTCGGGCATCACTGTGACACTGTCACACACAGGCTGGAGTCGGGCATCACTGTTACCTACTGGTTGGAGTCGGGCATCACTGTGACACTGTCACACGCTGGCTGCACTCAGGTATCACTTTGACACTGTCACACACCGGCTGCACTCGGGCATCACTGTGACACTGTCACACATTGGCTGCACTCGGGTATCACTGTGACACTGTCACACACTGGCTGGAGTCAGGCATCACTGTGACACTGTCACACACTGGCTGCACTCGGGTATCACAGTGACACTGTCACACACTGGCTGGAGACAGGCATCACTGTGACACTGTCACACAGTGGCTGGAGTCAGGCATCACTGTGACACTGTCACACACTAGCTGGAGTCAGGCATCACTGTGATTGTGTCACACACTGGCTGGAATCAATCATCACTGTGACACTGTCACACACTGGCTGAAGTCGGGCGTCACTGTGACACTGTGACGCACTGGCTGAAGTCGGGCATCACTGTGAAACACTGATTGGAGTCAGGCATCAATGTGACACACTGGCTGGAGTCGGGCATCTCTGTGACACACTGGCTGGAGTCGAGCACCACTGTGACCCACTGGCTGGAGTCAGGCATCACTGTGACACTGTCACACACTGGCTGCACTCATGTATCTCTGTGACACTGTCACACACTGGCTGGAGTCAGGCATCACTGTGACACTTCACACACCAGCTGCACTCAGGCATAACTGTGACACTGTCACACACCGGCTGCAGTCGGGCATCACTGTGACAATGTCACACACTGGCTGGAGTAAGGCATCACTGTGACACTGTCACACACTGGTTGCACACGGGTATCACTGTGACACTGTCACACACTGGCTGGGGTCAGGCATCACTGTGACACTGCCACACACTGGCTGGTGTCAGGCATCACTGTGACACTGTCACACACTGGCTGGTGTCAGGCATCACTGTGACACACTGGCTGGAGTCGGGCATCACTGTCACACACTGGCTGGAGTCGTGCATCACTGTCACACACTGGCTGCAGTCGGGCATCACTGTGACACACTGGCTGGATTAGGGCATCACTGTGAGCTACTGGCTGGAGTCGGGCATCACTGTGACACTGTCACACACTGGCTGCACTCAGGCATCACTGTGACACTGTCACACCATGGCTGCACTCGGGCATCACTGTGACACTGTCACACACTGGCTGGAGTCTGGCATCACTGTGACCTACTGGTTGGAGTCGGGCATCACTGTGACACTGTCACACGCTGGCTGCACTCAGGCATCACTTCGACACTGTCACACACCGGTTGCGCACGGGCATCACTGTGACTCTGTCACACACCGGCTGCAATCGGGCATCACTGTGACACTGTCACTCACTGGCTGGAGTCAGGCATCACTGTGACACTGTCACACACTGGCTGCACTCGGGTATCACTGTGACACTGTCACACACTGGCTGGAGTCAGGCATCACTGTGACACTGTCGCACACTGGCTGCACTCGTGTATCACTGTGACACTGTCACACACTGGCTGGAGTCGGGCATCACTGTGATGCATGGGCTGAAGTCGGGCATCACTGTGTCACACTGGCTGGAGTCAGGCATCACTGTGACACACTTGCTGGAGTCGCTCATCACTGTGACTGACTAGCTGGAGTCAGGCATCTTTGTGATACACTGGCTGGAGTTGAGCATCACTGTGACACACTGGCTGGAAACGAGCATCACTGTTACCCACTGGCTGGAGTCGGGCATCAATGTGACACTGTCACACACTGGCTGGAGTCAGGCATCACTGTGACACTGTCACACACTCTCTGGAGTCGGGCATCACTGTGACACTGGGACGCACTGGTTGACGTCGGGCATCACTGTGACACACTGGCTGTAGTCGGGCTTCACTGTCACACACTGGCTGGAGTCAGGCATCACTGTGACACTGTCACACACTGGTGGCACTTGGGTATCACTGTGACACTGTCACGCACTGGCTGGAATCAGGCATCACTGTGACACTGTCACACATTGGCTGGAGTCAGGCATCACTGTGACACTGTCACACACTGGCTGGAGTCAGGCATCACTGTGACACTGTCACACACTGGCTGGAGTCAGGCATCACTGTGACACTGTCACCCACTGGCTGGTGTCAGGCATCACTGTGACACACTGGCTGGAGTCGGGCATCACTGTCACACACTGGCTGGAGTCGGGCATCACTGTCACACACTGGCTGGAGTCGGGCATCACTGTGAAAGACTGGCTGGATTAGGACATCACTGTGAGCTACTGGCTGGAGTCGGGCATCACTATGACACTGTCACGCACTGGCTGGAGTCGGGCATCACTGTGACCTACTGGTTGGAGCTAGGCATCACTGTGACACTGTCACACGCTGGCTGCACTCAGGCATCATTTTGACTCTGTCACACACTGGCTGGAGTCAGGCATCACTGTGACACTGTCACACACTGGCTGCACTCGGGTATCACAGTGACACTGTCACTCACTGGCTGGAGTCAGGCATCACTGTGACACTGTCACACACTGGCTGGAGTCAGGCATCACTGTGACACTGAGATGCACTGGCTGAAGTCGGGCATCACTGTGACACTGTCACACGCTGGTTGCTCTCAGGCATCACTTTGACACTGTCACACACCGGCTGCACTCGGGCATCACTGTGACACTGTCACACATTGGCTGCACTCGGGCATCACTGTGACACTGTCACACACTGGCTGGAGTCAGGCATCACTGTGACACTGTCACACACTGGCTGCACTCGGGTATCACAGTGACACTGTCACACACTGGCTGGGGTCAGGCATCACTGTGACACTGTCACACAGTGGCTGGAGTCAGGCATCACTGTGACACTGTCACACACTAGCTGGAGTCAGGCATCACTGTGATTGTGTCACACACTGGCTGGAATCAATCATCACTGTGACACTGTCACACACTGGCTGAAGTCGGGCGTCACTGTGACACTGTGATGCACTGGCTGAAGTCGGGCATCACTGTGAAACACTGATTGGAGTCAGGCATCAATGTGACACACTGGCTGGAGTCGGGCATCTCTGTGACACACTGGCTGGAGTCGAGCACCACTGTGACCCACTGGCTGGAGTCAGGCATCACTGTGACACTGTCACACACTGGCTGCACTCATGTATCACTGTGACACTGTCACACACTGGCTGGAGTCAGGCATCACTGTGACACTTCACACACCAGCTGCACTCAGGCATAACTGTGACACTGTCACACACCGGCTGCAGTCGGGCATCACTGTGACAATGTCACACACTGGCTGGAGTAAGGCATCACTGTGACACTGTCACACACTGGTTGCACACGGGTATCACTGTGACACTGTCACACACTGGCTGGAGTCAGGCATCACTGTGACACTGCCACACACTGGCTGGAGTCAGGCATCACTGTGACACTGTCACACACTGGCTGGTGTCAGGCATCACTGTGACACACTGGCTGGAGTCGGGCATCACTGTCACACACTGGCTGGAGACGTGCATCACTGTCACACACTGGCTGAAGTCGGGCATCACTGTGACACACTGGCTGGATTAGGGCATCACTGTGATACTGACACACTGGCTGCACTCAGGCATCACTTCGACACTGTCACACACCGGTTGCGCACGGGCATCACTGTGACTCTGTCACACACCGGCTGCACTCGGGCATCACTGTGACACTGTCACTCACTGGCTGGAGTCAGGCATCACTGTGACACTGTCACACACTGGCTGCACTCGGGTATCACTGTGACACTGTCACACACTGGCTGGAGTCAGGCATCACTGTGACACTGTCGCACACTGGCTGCACTCGTGTATCACTGTGACAGTGTCACACACTGGCTGGAGTCGGGCATCACTGTGACGCATGGGCTGAAGTCGGGCATCACTGTGTCACACTGGCTGGAGTCAGGCATCACTTTGACACACTTGCTGGAGTCGCTCATCACTGTGACTGACTAGCTGGAGTCAGGCATCTTTGTGATACACTGGCTGGAGTTGAGCATCACTGTGACACACTGGCTGGAATCGAGCATCACTGTTACCCACTGGCTGGAGTCGGGCATCAATGTGACACTGTCACACACTGGCTGGAGTCAGGCATCACTGTGACACTGTCACACACTGTCTGGAGTCGGGCATCACTGTGACACTGGGACGCACTGGTTGACGTCGGGCATCACTGTGACACACTGGCTGTAGTCGGGCTTCACTGTCACACACTGGCTGGAGTCAAGCATCACTGTGACACTGTCACACACTGGTGGCACTTGGGTATCACTGTGACACTGTCACGCACTGGCTGGAATCAGGCATCACTGTGACACTGTCACACATTGGCTGGAGTCAGGCATCACTGTGACACTGTCACACACTGGCTGGAGTCAGGCATCACTGTGACACTGTCACACACTGGCTGGAGTCAGGCATCACTGTGACACTGTCACCCACTGGCTGGTGTCAGGCATCACTGTGACACACTGGCTGGAGTCGGGCATCACTGTCACACACTGGCTGGAGTCGGGCATCACTGTCACACACTGGCTGGAGTCGGGCATCACTGTGAAAGACTGGCTGGATTAAGACATCACTGTGAGCTACTGGCTGGAGTCGGGCATCACTATGACACTGTCACGCACTGGCTGGAGTCGGGCATCACTGTGACCTACTGGTTGGAGCTAGGCATCACTGTGACACTGTCACACGCTGGCTGCACTCAGGCATCATTTTGACTCTGTCACACACTGGCTGGAGTCAGGCATCACTGTGACAGTGTCACACACTGGCTGCACTCGGGTATCACTGTGACACTGTCACACACTGGCTTTAGTCAGGCATCACTGTGACACTGTCACCCACTGGCTGGTGTCAGGCATCACTGTGACACACTGGCTGGAGTCGGGCATCACTGTCACACACTGGCTGGAGTCGGGCATCACTGTCACACACTGGCTGGAGGCGGGCATCACTGTTACACACTGGCTGGATTAGGGCATCACTGTGACCTACTGGCTGGAGTCGGGCATCATTGTGACACTCACACACTGGCTGGAGTCGGGCATCACTGCGACCTATTGGTTGGAGTCGGGCATCACTGTGAAACTGTCACACACTGGCTGGACTCAGGCATCACTGTGACACTGTCACACACTGGCTGGAGTAAGGCATCACTGTGACACTGTCTCACACTGGCTGGAGTCAGGCATCACTATGACACTGTCACACACTCGCTGGTGTCAGGCATCACTGTGACACACTGGCTGGAGTCGGCCATCACTGTCACACACTGGTTGGAGTCGGGCATCACTGTCACCCACTGGCTGGAGTCGGGCATCACTGTGACACACTGGCTGGATTAGGGCATCACTGTGACGTACTGGCTGCACCCAGGCATCACTGTGACACTGTCACACCCGGGCTGCACTCGGGCATCTCTGTGACACTGTCACACACTGGCTGGTATCAGGTATCACTGTGACACTGTCACACACTGGCTGGTGTCGGGCATCACTGTGACACTGTGACGCAATGGCTGCAGTCAGGCATCACTGTGACACTGTCACACACTGGCTGGAGTCGGGCATCACTGTGACACTGTGACGCACTGGCTGAAGTCGGGCATTACTGTGACACACTGGCTGGAGTCACGCATCACTGTGACACACTGGCTGCAGTCGGGCATCGCTGTGACACACTAGCTGGAGTCATGCATCGCTATCACACACTGGCTGGAGTTGGGCATCACTGTGACACACTGGCTGGAGTCGAGCACCACTGTGACCCACTGGCTGTAGTCGGGCATCACTGTGACACTGTCGCACACTGGCTGCACTCAGGCAACACTGTGACACTATCACACACCGGCTGCACTCAGGCATCACTGTGACACTGTCACACACCGGCTGCACTCAGGCATAACTGTGACACTGTCACACACTGGCTGCACTCAGGCATCACTGTGACACTGTCGCACAACGGCTGCACTCGGGCATCACTGTGACACTGTCATACACTGGCTGGAGTCAGGCATCACTGTGACACTGTCACACACTGGCTGGAGTCAGGCATCACTGTGAGACTGTCATACACTGGCTGTAGTCAGGCATCACTGTGACAATGTCACACACTGGCTGGAGTCAGGCATCACTGTGACACTGTCACACACTGGCTGGAGTCGGGCATCACTGTGACACTGGGACGAACTGGCTGACGTCGGACATCACTGTGACACACTGGCTGGAGTCTGGCTTCACTGTGACACACTGGCTGGGGTCGGGAATCACTGTGACACTGTCACACACTGGCTGGAGTCAGGCATCACTGTGACACTGTCACACACTGGCTGGAGTCAGGCATCACTGTAAAATTGTCAAACACTGGCTGGAGTCAGGCATCACTGTGACACTGTCACACACTGGCTGGAGTCAGGCAACACTGTGACACTGTCACACACTGGCTGGAGTCAGGCATCACTGTGACACTGTCACACACTGCCTGGAGTCAGGCATCACTGTGGCACTGTCACATACTGGCTGGAGTCAGGCATAACTGTGACACTGTCACATACTGGCAGGGGTCAAGCATCACTGTGACACTATCACACACTGGCTGGAGTCAGGCATCACTGTGACACACAGGCTGGAGTCAGGCATCACTGTGACACTCCCACACTGGCTGCACTCAGTCATCACTGTGACACAGTCACACGTCGGCTGCACTAGGGCATCACTGTGACACTGTCACACACCGGCTGCACTCGGGCATCACTGTGACACTGTCACACAGTGGCTGGAGTCAGGCATCACTGAGACATTGTCACATACTGGCTGCACTCATGTATCACTGTGCCACTGTCACACACTGGCTGGAGTCAGGCATCACTGTGACACTGTCACACATTGGCTGGAGTCGGGCATCACTGTGACACACTGGCTGGAGTCAGGCATCACTGTGACACACTGGCTGGATTAGGGCATCACTGTGACCTACTGGCTGGAGTCGGACATCACTGTGACACTGTCACACACTGGCTGCACTCAGGCATCACTGTGAGACTGCCACACACCAGCTGCACTCGGGCATCACTGTGACACTGTCACACACTGGCTGGAGTCAGGCATCACTGAGACATTGTCACATACCAGCGGCACTCGTGTATCACTGTGACACTGTCACACAGTGGCTGGAGTCAGGCATCACTGTGACACTGTCACACATTGGCTGGAGTCGGGCATCACTGTCACACACTGGCTGGAGTCGGGCATCACTGTGACACACTGGCTGGATTAGGGCATCACTGTGACCTACTGGCTGGAGTCGGGCATCACTGTGACACTCACACACTGGCTGCACTCAGGCATCACTGTGACACTGCCACACACCGGACGCACTCGGGCATCACTGTGACACTGTCACACACTGGATGGAGTCGGGCATCACTGTGACACTGTCACACGCTGGTTGCACTCAGGCATCACTGTGACACTGTCACACACTGGCTCTACTCGGGTATCACTCTGACACTGTCACACACCGGACGCACTCGGGCATCACTGTGACACTGTCACACACTGGATGGAGTCGGGCATCACTGTGACACTGTCACACACTGGTGGGAGTCAGGCATCACTGTGACACTGTCACACACTGGCTCTACTCGGGTATCACTGTGACACTGTCACACACTGGCTGGAGTCAGGCATCACTGTGACACTGTCACACACTGCCTGTAGTCAGGAATCACTGTGACACTGTCACACACTGGCTGGAGTCAGGCATCACTGTGACACTGTCACACACTGGCTGAAGTCGGGCATCACTGTGACACGGTGACGCACTGGCTGGAGTCGGGCATCACTGTGACACACTGGCTGGAATCGAGCATCACCCTGACCCACTGGCTGGAGCCGGGCATCACTGTGACACTGTCACAAACTGGCTTCACTCAGGCAAGACTGTGACACTGTCACACACCGGCTGCACTCATGCATAACTGTGACACACGGGCTGGAGTCAGGCATCACTGTGACACACGGGCTGGAGTCAGGCATCACTGTGAACTGTCACACTCTGGCTGGAGTCAGGCATCACAGTGACAGTGCCACACACTGGCTGGAGTCAGGCATCACTGTGACACTGTCACACACTGGCTGGAGTCGGGCATCACTGTGACACTGTGACGCACTGGCTGGAGTTGGGCATCACTTTCACACACTGGATGGAGTCGAGCATCACTGTGACCCACTGGCTGGAGTCGGGCATCACTGTGACATTGTTAAACACTGGCTGCACTCAGGCAACAGTGTGACACTGTCACACACCGGCTGCACTGAGGCATAACTGTGACACTGTCACACACCGGTTGCACTTGGGCATCACTGTGACACTGTCACACACTGGCTGGAGTCGGGCATCACTGTGACCTACTGGTTGTAGTCGGGCATCACTGTGACACTGTCACACACTGACTGCACTCTGGCATCACTGTGACACAGTCACACTTCGGCTGCACTAGGGCATCACTGTGACACTGTCACACACTGGCTGGAGTCAGGCATCACTGAGACACTGTCACACACTGGGTGCACTCATGTATCACTGTGACACTGTCACACACTGGCTGGAGTCAGGCATCACTGTGACACTGTCACACATTGGCTGGAGTCAGGCATCACTGTGACACACTGGCTGGATTAGGGCATCACTGTGACCTACTGGCTGGAGTCGGGCATCACTGTGACACTGTCACACACTGGCTTCACTCAGGCATCACTGTGACACTGCCACACACCAGCTGCACTCAGGCATCACTGTGACACTGCCACACACCAGCTGTACTCGGGCATCACTGTGACACTGTCACACACTGGCTGGAGTCAGGCATCACTGAGACATTGTCACACACCGGCGGCACTCGTGTATCACTGTGACACTGTCACACACTGGCTGGAGTCAGGCACCACTGTGACACTGTCACACATGGGCTGGAGTCGGGCATCACTGTCACACACAGGCTGGATTCGGGCATCACTGTGACACACTGGCTGGATTAGGGCATCACTGTGACCTACTGGCTGGAGTCGGGCATCACTGTGACACTGTCACACACTGGCTGCACTCAGGCATCACTGTGACACTGCCACACACCGGCTGCACTCGGGCATCACTGTGACACTGTCACACACTGGCTGGAGTCGGGCATCACTGTGACACTGTCACACGCTGGTTGCACTCAGTCATCACTTTGACACTTTCACACACCGGCTGCACTCAGGCATCACTGTGACACTGTTACACACCGTCTGCACTCAGGCATCACTGTGACACTGTCACACACTGGCTGCACTCAGGCATCACTGTGACACTGTTACACACCGGGTGCACTTGTGCATCACTGTGACACTGTCACACACTGGCTGGAGTCAGCCATCACTTTGACACTGTCACACACTGGCTGCACTCGGGTATCACAGTGACACTGTCACACACTGGCTGGAGTCAGGCATCACTGTGACACTGTCACACACCGGCTGCACTCAGGCATAACTGTGACACTGTCACACACCGGCTGCACTCGGGCATCACTGTGACACTGTCACACACTGGTTGGAGTCAGGCATCACTGTGACACTGTCACACACTGGCTGCACTCGGGTATCACTGTGACACTGTCACACACTGGCTGGAGTCAGGCATCACTGTGACACTGTCACACACTGGCTGTAGTCAGGCATCACTGTGACACTGTCACACACTGGCTGGAGTCAGGCATCACTGTGACACTGTCACACACTGGCTGGAGTCAGGCATCACTGTGACACTGTCACACACTGGCTGAAGTCTGGCATCACTGTGACACGGTGACGCACTGGCTGGAGTCGGGCATCACTGTGACACACTGGCTGGAGTTGGGCATCACTGTGACACACTGGCTGGTATCAAGCATCACCCTGACCCACTGGCTGGAGCCGGGCATCACTGTGACACTGTCACAAACTGGCTTCACTCAGGCAACACTGTGACACTGTCACACACCGGCTGCACTCAGGCATAACTGTGACACACGGGCTGGAGTCAGGCATCACTGTGACACACGGGCTGGAGTCAGGCATCACTGTGAACTGTCACACACTGGCTGGAGTCAGGCATCACAGTGACAGTACCACACACTGGCTGGAGTCAGGCATCACTGTGACACTGTCACACACTGGCTGGAGTCGGGCATCACTGTGACACTGTGACGCACTGGCTGGAGTTGGGCATCACTTTCACACACTGGATGGAGTCGAGCATCACTGTGACCCACTGGCTGGAGTTGGGCATCACTGTGACATTGTCAAACAATGGCTGCACTCAGGCAACAGTGTGACACTGTCACACACCGGCTGCACTGAGGCATAACTGTGACACTGTCACACACCGGCTGCACACGGGCATCACTGTGACACTGTCACACACTGGCTGGAGTCGGGCATCACTGTGACCTACTGTTTGTAGTCGGGCATCACTGTGACACTGTCACACACTGGCTGCACTCAGGCATCACTGTGACACAGTCACACTTCGGCTGCACTAGGGCATCACTGTGACACTGTCACACACCGGCTGCACTCGGGCGTCACTGTAACACTGTCACACACTGGCTGGAGTCAGGCATCACTGAGACATTGTCACACACTGGCTGCACTCATGCATCACTGTGACACTGTCACACACTGGCTGGAGTCAGGCATCACTGTGACACTGTCACACATTGGCTGGAGTCAGGCATCACTGTGACACACTGGCTGGATTAGGGCATCACTGTGACCTACTGGCTGGTGTCGGACATCACTGTGACACTGTCACACACTGGCTGCACTCAGGCATCACTGTGAGACTGCCACACACCAGCTGCACTCGGGCATCACTGTGACACTGTCACACACTGGCTGGAGTCAGGCATCACTGAGACATTGTCACACACCGGCGGCACTCGTGTATCACTGTGACACTGTCACACAGTGGCTGGAGTCGGGCATCACTGTCACACACTGGCTGGAGTCGGGCATCACTGTGACACACTGGCTGGATTAGGGCATCACTGTGACATACTGGCTGGAGTGGGGCATCACTGTGACACTCACACACTGGCTGCACTCAGGCATCACTGTGACACTGCCACACACCGGCTGCACTCGGGCATCACTGTGACACTGTAACACACTGGCTGGAGTCGGGCATCACTGTGACACTGTCACACGCTGGTTGCACTCAGGCATCACTGTGACACTGTCACACACTGGCTGTAGTCAGGCATCACTTTGACACTTTCACACACCGGCTGCACTCGGGCATCACTGTGACACTGTTACACACCGGCTGCACTCGGGCATCACTGTGACACTGTCACACACAGGCTGGCGTCAGCCATCACTTTGACACTGTCACATACTGGCTGCACTCGGGTATCACAGTGACACTGTCACACACTGGCTGGAGTCAGGCATCACTGTGACACTGTCACACACCGGCTGCACTCGGGCATCACTGTGACACTGTCACACACTGGTTGGAGTCAGGCATCACTGTGACACTGTCACACACTGGCTCTACTCGGGTATCACTGTGACACTGTCACACACTGGCTGGAGTCAGGCATCACTGTGACACTGTCACACACTGGCTGTAGTCAGGAATCACTGTGACACTGTAACACACTGGCTGGAGTCAGGCATCACTGTGACACTGTCACACACTGGCTGGAGTCAGGCATCACTGTGACACTGTCACACACTGGCTGAAGTCGGGCATCACTGTGACACACTGGATGGAATCGAGCATCACCCTGACCCACTGGCTGGAGCCGGGCATCACTGTGACCTACTGGCTGGAGTCGGGCATCACTGTGACACTGTCACACACTGGCTGGAGTCAGGCATCACTGTGACACTGTCACACATTGGCTGGAGTCGGGCATCACTGTGACACACTGGCTGGAGTCAGGCATCACTGTGACACACTGGCTGGATTAGGGCATCACTGTGACCTACTGGCTGGAGTCGGACATCACTGTGACACTGTCACACACTGGCTGCACTCAGGCATCACTGTGAGACTGCCACACACCAGCTGCACTCGGGCATCACTGTGACACTGTCACACACTGGCTGGAGTCAGGCATCACTGAGACATTGTCACACACCGGCGGCACTCGTGTATCACTGAGACACTGTCACACACTGGCTGGAGTCAGGCATCACTGTGACACTGTCACACATTGGCTGGAGTCGGGCATCACTGTCACACACTGGCTGGAGTCGGGCATCACTGTGACACACTGGCTGGATTAGGGCATCACTGTGACCTACTGGCTGGAGTCGGGCATCACTGTGACACTCACACACTGGCTTCACTCAGGCATCACTGTGACACTGCCACACACCGGACGCACTCGGGCATCACTGTGACACTGTCACACACTGGATGGAGTCGGGCATCACTGTGACACTGTCACACGCTGGTTGCACTCAGGCATCACTGTGACACTGTCACACACTGGCTGTAGTCAGGCATCACTTTGACACTTTCACACACCGGCTGCACTCGGGCATCACTGTGACACTGTTACACACCGGCTGCACTCGGGCATCACTGTGACACTGTCACACACTGGCTGGAGTCAGCCATCACTTTGACACGGTCACACACTGGCTGCACTCGGGTATCACAGTGACACTGTCACACACTGGCTGGAGTCAGGCATCACTGTGACACTGTCACACACCGGCTGCACTCAGGCATAACTGTGACACTGTCACACACCGGCTGCACTCGGGCATCACTGTGACACTGTCACACACTGGTTGGAGTCAGGCATCACTGTGACACTGTCACACACTGGCTCTACTCGGGTATCACTGTGACACTGTCACACACTGGCTGGAGTCAGGCATCACTGTGACACTGTCACACACTGCCTGTAGTCAGGAATCACTGTGACACTGTCACACACTGGCTGGAGTCAGGCATCACTGTGACACTGTCACACACTGGCTGAAGTCGGGCATCACTGTGACACGGTGACGCACTGGCTGGAGTCGGGCATCACTGTGACACACTGGCTGGAATCGAGCATCACCCTGACCCACTGGCTGGAGCCGGGCATCACTGTGACACTGTCACAAACTGGCTTCACTCAGGCAAGACTGTGACACTGTCACACACCGGCTGCACTCATGCATAACTGTGACACACGGGCTGGAGTCAGGCATCACTGTGACACACGGGCTGGAGTCAGGCATCACTGTGAACTGTCACACACTGGCTGGAGTCAGGCATCACAGTGACAGTGCCACACACTGGCTGGAGTCAGGCATCACTGTGACACTGTCACACACTGGCTGGAGTCGGGCATCACTGTGACACTGTCACACACTGGTTGGAGTCAGGCATCACTGTGACACTGTCACACACTGGCTCTACTCGGGTATCACTGTGACACTGTCACACACTGGCTGGAGTCAGGCATCACTGTGACACTGTCACACACTGCCTGTAGTCAGGAATCACTGTGACACTGTCACACACTGGCTGGAGTCAGGCATCACTGTGACACTGTCACACACTGGCTGAAGTCGGGCATCACTGTGACACGGTGACGCACTGGCTGGAGTCGGGCATCACTGTGACACACTGGCTGGAATCGAGCATCACCCTGACCCACTGGCTGGAGCCGGGCATCACTGTGACACTGTCACAAACTGGCTTCACTCAGGCAAGACTGTGACACTGTCACACACCGGCTGCACTCATGCATAACTGTGACACACGGGCTGGAGTCAGGCATCACTGTGACACACGGGCTGGAGTCAGGCATCACTGTGAACTGTCACACACTGGCTGGAGTCAGGCATCACAGTGACAGTGCCACACACTGGCTGGAGTCAGGCATCACTGTGACACTGTCACACACTGGCTGGAGTCGGGCATCACTGTGACACTGTGACGCACTGGCTGGAGTTGGGCATCACTTTCACACACTGGATGGAGTCGAGCATCACTGTGACCCACTGGCTGGAGTCGGGCATCACTGTGACATTGTTAAACACTGGCTGCACTCAGGCAACAGTGTGACACTGTCACACACCGGCTGCACTGAGGCATAACTGTGACACTGTCACACACCGGTTGCACTCGGGCATCACTGTGACACTGTCACACACTGGCTGGAGTCGGGCATCACTGTGACACTGTCACACACTGGCTGGAGTCGGGCATCACTGTGACACTGTGACGCACTGGCTGGAGTTGGGCATCACTTTCACACACTGGATGGAGTCGAGCATCACTGTGACCCACTGGCTGGAGTTGGGCATCACTGTGACATTGTCAAACAATGGCTGCACTCAGGCAACAGTGTGACACTGTCACACACCGGCTGCACTGAGGCATAACTGTGACACTGTCACACACCGGCTGCACACGGGCATCACTGTGACACTGTCACACACTGGCTGGAGTCGGGCATCACTGTGACCTACTGTTTGTAGTCGGGCATCACTGTGACACTGTCACACACTGGCTGCACTCAGGCATCACTGTGACACAGTCACACTTCGGCTGCACTAGGGCATCACTGTGACACTGTCACACACCGGCTGCACTCGGGCGTCACTGTAACACTGTCACACACTGGCTGGAGTCAGGCATCACTGAGACATTGTCACACACTGGCTGCACTCATGCATCACTGTGACACTGTCACACACTGGCTGGAGTCAGGCATCACTGTGACACTGTCACACATTGGCTGGAGTCAGGCATCACTGTGACACACTGGCTGGATTAGGGCATCACTGTGACCTACTGGCTGGTGTCGGACATCACTGTGACACTGTCACACACTGGCTGCACTCAGGCATCACTGTGAGACTGCCACACACCAGCTGCACTCGGGCATCACTGTGACACTGTCACACACTGGCTGGAGTCAGGCATCACTGAGACATTGTCACACACCGGCGGCACTCGTGTATCACTGTGACACTGTCACACAGTGGCTGGAGTCGGGCATCACTGTCACACACTGGCTGGAGTCGGGCATCACTGTGACACACTGGCTGGATTAGGGCATCACTGTGACATACTGGCTGGAGTGGGGCATCACTGTGACACTCACACACTGGCTGCACTCAGGCATCACTGTGACACTGCCACACACCGGCTGCACTCGGGCATCACTGTGACACTGTAACACACTGGCTGGAGTCGGGCATCACTGTGACACTGTCACACGCTGGTTGCACTCAGGCATCACTGTGACACTGTCACACACTGGCTGTAGTCAGGCATCACTTTGACACTTTCACACACCGGCTGCACTCGGGCATCACTGTGACACTGTTACACACCGGCTGTACTCGGGCATCACTGTGACACTGTCACACACAGGCTGGCGTCAGCCATCACTTTGACACTGTCACATACTGGCTGCACTCGGGTATCACAGTGACACTGTCACACACTGGCTGGAGTCAGGCATCACTGTGACACTGTCACACACCGGCTGCACTCGGGCATCACTGTGACACTGTCACACACTGGTTGGAGTCAGGCATCACTGTGACACTGTCACACACTGGCTCTACTCGGGTATCACTGTGACACTGTCACACACTGGCTGGAGTCAGGCATCACTGTGACACTGTCACACACTGGCTGTAGTCAGGAATCACTGTGACACTGTAACACACTGGCTGGAGTCAGGCATCACTGTGACACTGTCACACACTGGCTGGAGTCAGGCATCACTGTGACACTGTCACACACTGGCTGAAGTCGGGCATCACTGTGACACACTGGATGGAATCGAGCATCACCCTGACCCACTGGCTGGAGCCGGGCATCACTGTGACCTACTGGCTGGAGTCGGGCATCACTGTGACACTGTCACACACTGGCTGGAGTCAGGCATCACTGTGACACTGTCACACATTGGCTGGAGTCGGGCATCACTGTGACACACTGGCTGGAGTCAGGCATCACTGTGACACACTGGCTGGATTAGGGCATCACTGTGACCTACTGGCTGGAGTCGGACATCACTGTGACACTGTCACACACTGGCTGCACTCAGGCATCACTGTGAGACTGCCACACACCAGCTGCACTCGGGCATCACTGTGACACTGTCACACACTGGCTGGAGTCAGGCATCACTGAGACATTGTCACACACCGGCGGCACTCGTGTATCACTGAGACACTGTCACACACTGGCTGGAGTCAGGCATCACTGTGACACTGTCACACATTGGCTGGAGTCGGGCATCACTGTCACACACTGGCTGGAGTCGGGCATCACTGTGACACACTGGCTGGATTAGGGCATCACTGTGACCTACTGGCTGGAGTCGGGCATCACTGTGACACTCACACACTGGCTTCACTCAGGCATCACTGTGACACTGCCACACACCGGACGCACTCGGGCATCACTGTGACACTGTCACACACTGGATGGAGTCGGGCATCACTGTGACACTGTCACACGCTGGTTGCACTCAGGCATCACTGTGACACTGTCACACACTGGCTGTAGTCAGGCATCACTTTGACACTTTCACACACCGGCTGCACTCGGGCATCACTGTGACACTGTTACACACCGGCTGCACTCGGGCATCACTGTGACACTGTCACACACTGGCTGGAGTCAGCCATCACTTTGACACGGTCACACACTGGCTGCACTCGGGTATCACAGTGACACTGTCACACACTGGCTGGAGTCAGGCATCACTGTGACACTGTCACACACCGGCTGCACTCAGGCATAACTGTGACACTGTCACACACCGGCTGCACTCGGGCATCACTGTGACACTGTCACACACTGGTTGGAGTCAGGCATCACTGTGACACTGTCACACACTGGCTCTACTCGGGTATCACTGTGACACTGTCACACACTGGCTGGAGTCAGGCATCACTGTGACACTGTCACACACTGCCTGTAGTCAGGAATCACTGTGACACTGTCACACACTGGCTGGAGTCAGGCATCACTGTGACACTGTCACACACTGGCTGAAGTCGGGCATCACTGTGACACGGTGACGCACTGGCTGGAGTCGGGCATCACTGTGACACACTGGCTGGAATCGAGCATCACCCTGACCCACTGGCTGGAGCCGGGCATCACTGTGACACTGTCACAAACTGGCTTCACTCAGGCAAGACTGTGACACTGTCACACACCGGCTGCACTCATGCATAACTGTGACACACGGGCTGGAGTCAGGCATCACTGTGACACACGGGCTGGAGTCAGGCATCACTGTGAACTGTCACACACTGGCTGGAGTCAGGCATCACAGTGACAGTGCCACACACTGGCTGGAGTCAGGCATCACTGTGACACTGTCACACACTGGCTGGAGTCGGGCATCACTGTGACACTGTCACACACTGGTTGGAGTCAGGCATCACTGTGACACTGTCACACACTGGCTCTACTCGGGTATCACTGTGACACTGTCACACACTGGCTGGAGTCAGGCATCACTGTGACACTGTCACACACTGCCTGTAGTCAGGAATCACTGTGACACTGTCACACACTGGCTGGAGTCAGGCATCACTGTGACACTGTCACACACTGGCTGAAGTCGGGCATCACTGTGACACGGTGACGCACTGGCTGGAGTCGGGCATCACTGTGACACACTGGCTGGAATCGAGCATCACCCTGACCCACTGGCTGGAGCCGGGCATCACTGTGACACTGTCACAAACTGGCTTCACTCAGGCAAGACTGTGACACTGTCACACACCGGCTGCACTCATGCATAACTGTGACACACGGGCTGGAGTCAGGCATCACTGTGACACACGGGCTGGAGTCAGGCATCACTGTGAACTGTCACACACTGGCTGGAGTCAGGCATCACAGTGACAGTGCCACACACTGGCTGGAGTCAGGCATCACTGTGACACTGTCACACACTGGCTGGAGTCGGGCATCACTGTGACACTGTGACGCACTGGCTGGAGTTGGGCATCACTTTCACACACTGGATGGAGTCGAGCATCACTGTGACCCACTGGCTGGAGTCGGGCATCACTGTGACATTGTTAAACACTGGCTGCACTCAGGCAACAGTGTGACACTGTCACACACCGGCTGCACTGAGGCATAACTGTGACACTGTCACACACCGGTTGCACTCGGGCATCACTGTGACACTGTCACACACTGGCTGGAGTCGGGCATCACTGTGACACTGTCACACACTGGCTGGAGTCGGGCATCACTGTGACACTGTGACGCACTGGCTGGAGTTGGGCATCACTTTCACACACTGGATGGAGTCGAGCATCACTGTGACCCACTGGCTGGAGTTGGGCATCACTGTGACATTGTCAAACAATGGCTGCACTCAGGCAACAGTGTGACACTGTCACACACCGGCTGCACTGAGGCATAACTGTGACACTGTCACACACCGGCTGCACTCGGGCATCACTGTGACACTGTCACACACTGGCTGGAGTCGGGCATCACTGTGACCTACTGTTTGTAGTCGGGCATCACTGTGACACTGTCACACACTGGCTGCACTCAGGCATCACTGTGACACAGTCACACTTCGGCTGCACTAGGGCATCACTGTGACACTGTCACACACCGGCTGCACTCGGGCGTCACTGTGACACTGTCACACACTGGCTGGAGTCAGGCATCACTGAGACATTGTCACACACCGGCGGCACTCGTGTATCACTGTGACACTGTCACACAGTGGCTGGAGTCAGGCATCACTGTGACACTGTCACACATTGGCTGGAGTCGGGCATCACTGTCACACACTGGCTGGAGTCGGGCATCACTGTGACACACTGGCTGGATTAGGGCATCACTGTGACATACTGGCTGGAGTCGGGCATCACTGTGACACTCACACACTGGCTGCACTCAGGCATCACTGTGACACTGCCACACACCGGCTGCACTCGGGCATCACTGTGACACTGTAACACACTGGCTGGAGTCGGGCATCACTGTGACACTGTCACACGCTGGTTGCACTCAGGCATCACTGTGACACTGTCACACACTGGCTGTAGTCAGGCATCACTTTGACACTTTCACACACCGGCTGCACTTGGGCATCACTGTGACAATGTTACACACCGGCTGCACTCGGGCATCACTGTGACACTGTCACACACTGGCTGGCGTCAGCCATCACTTTGACACTGTCACACACTGGCTGCACTCGGGTATCACAGTGACACTGTCACACACTGGCTGGAGTCAGGCATCACTGTGACACTGTCACACACCGGCTGCACTCAGGCATAACTGTGACACTGTCACACACCGGCTGCACTCGGGCATCACTGTGACACTGTCACACACTGGTTGGAGTCAGGCATCACTGTGACACTGTCACACACTGGCTCTACTCGGGTATCACTGTGACACTCTCACACGCTGGTTGCACTCAGGCATCACTGTGACACTGTCACACACTGGCTGCACTCAGGCATCACTGTGACACTGCCACACACCGGCTGCACTCGGGCATCACTGTGACACTGTCACACACTGCCTGGAGTCGGGCATCACTGTGCCACTGTCACACGCTGGTGGCACACAGGCATCACTTTGACACTTTCACACACCGGCTGCACTCGGGCATCACTGTGACACTGTCACACACTGGCTGGAGTCAGCCATCACTTTGACGCTGTCACACACTGGCTGCACTCGGGTATCACAGTGACACTGTCACACACTGGCTGGAGTCAGGCATCACTGTGACACTGTCACACACCGGCTGCACTCAGGCATAACTGTGACACTGTCACACACCGGCTGCACTCGGGCATCACTGTGACACTGTCACACACTGGTTGGAGTCAGGCATCACTGTGACACTGTCACACACTGGCTGCACTCGGGTATCACTGTGACACTGTCACACACTGGCTGGAGTCAGGCATCACTGTGACACTGTCACACACTGGCTGTAGTCAGGCATCACTGTGACACTGTCACACACTGGCTGGAGTCAGGCATCACTGTGACACTGTCACACACTGGCTGGAGTTAGGCATCACTGTGACACTGTCACACACTGGCTGACGTCGGGCATCACTGTGCCACACTGGCTGGAGTCGGGCATCACTGTGACACACTGGCTGGAGTCGGGCATCACTGTGACCTACTGGCTGGAGTCGGGCATCCCTGTGGCACTGTCACAAACCGGCTGCTCTCGGGCATCACTGTGACACTGTCACACACTGGCTGGAGTCAGGCATCACTGTGACACTGTCACACTTTGGTTGCACTCGTGTATCACTGTGACACTGTCACACACTGGCTGGAGTCAGGCATCACTGTGGCACTGTCACACACTGGCTGGAGTCAGGCATCACTGTGACACAGTCACACACTGGCTGGAGTCAGGCATCACTGGGACACTGTCACACACTGGCTGGTGTCAGGCATCACTGGGACACTGTCACACACTGGCTGGAGTCAGGCATCACTGTGACACTGTCACACACTGGCTGGAGTCAGGCATCACTCTGACACTGTCACACACTCGCTGGTGTCAGGCATCACTGTGACACACTGGCTGGAGTCGGGCATCACTGTCACACACTGGTTGGAGTCGGGCATCACTGTCACCCACTGGCTGGAGTCGGGCATCACTGTGACACACTGGCTGGATTAGGGCATCACTGTGACGTACTGGCTGCACTCAGGCATCACTGTGACACTGTCACACCCCGGCTGCACTCGGGCATCTCTGTGACACTGTCACACACTGGCTGGTATCAGGTATCACTGTGACACTGTCACACACTGACTGGAGTCAGGCATCACTGTGACACTGTCACACACTGGCTGCACTCAGGTATGACTGTGACACTGTCACACACTGGCTGGAGTCAGGCATCACTGTGACACTGTCACACACTGGCTGTAGTCAGGCATCACCGTGAAACTGTCACACACTGGCTGGAGTCAGGCATCACTGTGACACTGTCACACACTGGCTGGAGCCAGGCATCACTGTGACACTGTCACACACTGGCTGAAGTCGGGCATCACTGTGACACTGTGACACACTGGCTGGAGTCAGGTATCACTGAGACATTGTCACACACTGGCGGCACTCGTATATCACTGTGACACTGTCACACACTGGCTGGAGTCAGGCATCACTGTGACACTGTCACACATTGGCTGGAGTCGGGCATCACTGTCACACACTGGCTGGACTCGGGCATCACTGTGACACACTGGCTGGATTAGGGCATCACTGTGACCTACTGGTTGGAGTCGGGCATCACTGTGACACTGTCACACACTGGCTGCACTCAGGCATCACTGTGACACTGCCACACACCAGCTGCACTCGGGCATCACTGTGACACTGTCACACACTGGCTGGAGCGGGCATTACTGTGACCTACCGATTGAAGTCGGGCATCACTGTGACACTGTCACACACTGGCTGCACTCAGGCATCACTGTGACACTGTTACACACAGGCGGCACTCGGGCATCACTGTGACACTGTCACACACTGGCTGGAGACAGCCATCACTTTGACACTGTCACACACTGGCTGCACTCGGGTATCACAGTGACACTGTCACACACTAGCTGGAGTCAGGCATCACTGTGACACTGTCACACACCAGTGGCACTCAGGCATAACTGTGACACTGTCACACACCGGCTGCACTCGGACATCACTGTGACAGTGTCACACACTGGTTGGAGTCAGGCATCACTGTGACACTGTCACACACTGGCTGCACTCGGGAATCACTGTGACACTGTCACACACTGGCTGGAGTCAGGCATCACTGTGACACTGTCACACACTGGCTGTAGACAGGCATCACTGTGACACTGTCACACACTTGATGGAGTCAGGGATCACTGTGACATGGTGAAGCACTGGCTGGAGTCGGACATCACTGTGACACACTGGCTGGAGTTGGGCATCACTGTGACACACTGGCTGGAATCGGGCATCACTGTGACCCACTGGCTGGAGCCGGGCATCACTGTGACACTGTCGCAAACTGGCTTCACTCAGGCAACACTGTGACACTCACACACTGTTTGAAGTCGGGCATCACTGTGACACGGTGACACACTGGCTGGAGTCGGGCATCACTGTGACACTCTGGCTGGAGTTGGGTATCACTGTGACACACTGGTTGGAATCGAGCATCACTGTGACCCACTGGCTGGAGCCGCGCATCACTGTGACACTGTCACAAACTGGCTTCACTCAGGCAACACTGTGACACTGTCAAAAACCGGCTGCTCTCGGCATCACTGTGACACTGTCACACACCGGCTGCACTCGGGCATCACTGTGACAATGTCACACACTGGCTGGAGTCAGGCATCACTGTGACACTGTCATACACTGGCTGGAGTCAGGCATCACTGTTACACATTCACACACTGGCTGCACTCAGGCATCACTGTGACACTGTTACACACCGGCTGCACTCGGGCATCACTGTGACAATGTCACACACTGGCTGGAGTCAGCCATCACTTTGACACTGTCACACACTGGCTGCACTCGGGTATCACAGTGACACTGTCACACACTGGCTGGAGTCAGGCATCACTGTGACACTGTCACACACCGGCTGCACTCAGGCATAACTGTGACACTGTCACACACCGGCTGCACTCGGGCATCACTGTGACACTGTCACACACTGGTTGGAGTCAGGCATCACTGTGACACTGTCACACACTGGCTGCACTCGGGTATCACTGTGACACTGTCACACACTGGCTGGAGTCAGGCATCACTGTGACACTGTCACACACTGGCTGTAGTCAGGCATCACTGTGACACTGTCACACACTGGCTGTAGTCAGGCATCACTGTGACACTGTCACACACTGGCTGGAGTCAGGCATCACTGTGACACTGTCACACACTGGCTGAAGTCGGGCATCACTGTGACACGGTGACGCACTGGCTGGAGTCGGGCATCACTGTGACACACTGGCTGGAGTTGGGCATCACTGTGACACACTGGCTGGAGCCGGGCATCACTGTGACACTGTCACAAACTGGCTTCACTCAGGCATAACTGTGACACACGGGCTGGAGTCAGGCATCACTGTGACACACGGGCTGGAGTCAGGCATCACTGTGAACTGTCATACACTGGCTGGAGTCAGGCATCACAGTGACAGTGCCACACACTGGCTGGAGTCAGGCATCACTGTGACACTGTCACACACTGGCTGGAGTCAGGCATCACTGTGACACTGTCACACACTGGCTGTAGTCAGGAATCACTGTGACACTGTCACACACTGGCTGGAGTCAGGCATCACTGTGACACTGTCACACACTGGCTGGAGTCAGGCATCACTGTGACACTGTCACACACTGGCTGAAGTCGGGCATCACTGTGACACATTTGCTGGAATCGAGCATTACCCTGACCCACTGGCTGGAGCCGGGCATCACTGTGACACTGTCACAAACTGGCTTCACTCAGGCAACACTGTGACACTGTCACACACCGGATGCACTCAGGCATAACTGTGACACACGGGCTGGAGTCAGGCATCACTGTGACACACGGGCTGGAGTCAGGCATCACTGTGAACTGTCACACTCTGGCTGGAGTCAGGCATCACAGTGACAGTGCCACACACTGGCTGGAGTCAGGCATCACTGTGACACTGTCACACACTGGCTGGAGTGGGGCATCACTGTGACACTGTGACGCACTGGCTGGAGTTGGGCACCACTTTCACACACTGGATGGAGTCGAGCATCACTGTGACCCACTGGCTGGAGTCGGGCATCACTGTGACATTGTCAAACACTGGCTGCACTCAGGCAACAGTGTGACACTGTCACACACCGGCTGCACTGAGGCATAACTGTGACACTGTCACACACCGGTTGCACTCGGGCATCACTGTGACACTGTCACACACTGGCTAGAGTCGGGCATCACTGTGACCTACTGGTTGTAGTCGGGCATCACTGTGACACTGTCACACACTGACTGCACTCAGGCATCACTGTGACACAGTCACACTTCGGCTGCACTAGGGCATCACTGTGACACTGTCACACACCGGCTGCACTCGGGCATCACTGTGACACTGTCACACACTGGCTGGAGTCAGGCATCACTGAGACATTGTCACACACTGGCTGCACTCATGTATCACTGTGGCACTGTCACACACTGGCTGGAGTCAGGCATCACTGTGACACTGTCACACATTGGCTGGAGTCAGGCATCACTGTGACACACTGGCTGGATTAGGGCATCACTTTGACCTACTGGCTGGAGTCGGGCATCACTGTGTCACTGTCACACACTGGCTGGAGTCAGGCATCACAGTGACAGTGCCACACACTGGCTGGAGTCAGGCATCACTGTGACACTGTCACACACTGGCTGGAGTCGGGCATCACTGTGACACTGTGACGCACTGGCTGGAGTTGGGCATCACTTTCACACACTGGATGGAGTCGAGCATCACTGTGACCCACTGGCTGGAGTCGGGCATCACTGTGACATTGTCAAACACTGGCTGCACTCAGGCAACAGTGTGACACTGTCACACACCGGCTGCACTGAGGCATAACTGTGACACTGTCACACACCGGTTGCACTCGGGCATCACTGTGACACTGTCACACACTGGCTAGAGTCGGGCATCACTGTGACCTACTGGTTGTAGTCGGGCATCACTGTGACACTGTCACACACTGACTGCACTCAGGCATCACTGTGACACAGTCACACTTCGGCTGCACTAGGGCATCACTGTGACACTGTCACACACCGGCTGCACTCGGGCATCACTGTGACACTGTCACACACTGGCTGGAGTCAGGCATCACTGAGACACTGTCACACACTGGCTGCACTCATGTATCACTGTGACACTGTCACACACTGGCTGGAGTCAGGCATCACTGTGACACTGTCACACACTGGCTGCACTCATGTATCACTGTGACACGGTGAAGCACTGGCTGTAGTCGGGCATCACTGTGACACACTGGCTGGAGTTGGGCATCACTGTGACACACTAGCTGGAATTGAGCATCACTTTGACCCACTGGCTGGAGCCGGACATCACTGTGACACTGTCACAAACTGGCTTCACTCAGGCAACACTGTGACACTGTCACAAACCGGCTGCTCTCGGCATCACTGTGACACTGTCACACACCGGCTGCACTCGGGCATCACTGTGACACTGTCACACACTGGCTGGAGTCAGGCATCACTGTGACACTGTCACACTTTGGTTGCACTCGGGTATCACTGTGACACTGTCACACACTGGCTTGAGTCAGGCATCACTGTGGCACTGTCACACACTGGCTGGAGTCAGGCATCACTGTGACACTGTCACACACTGGCTGGAGTCAGGCATCACTGGGACACTGTCACACACTGGCTGGAGTCAGGCATCACTGGGACACTGTCATACACTGGCTGGAGTCAGGCATCACTGTGACACTGTCACACACTGGTTGCACTCGTGTATCACTGTGACACTGTCACACACTGGCTGCACTCGTGTATCACTGTGAAACTGTCACACACTGGCTGGAGTCAGGCATCACTGTGACACTGTCACACACTGGCTGGAGTCAGGCATCACTGTGACACTGTCATACACTGGCTGTAGTCAGGCATCACTGTGACAATGTCACACACTGGCTGGAGTCAGGCATCACTGTGACACTGTCACACACTGGCTGGAGTCGGGCATCACTGTGACACTGTCACACACTGGCTGGAGTCGGGCATCACTGTGACACTGGGACGAACTGGCTGACCTCGGGCATCACTGTGACACACTGGCTGGAGTCAGGCATCACTGTGACACTGTCACACACTGGCTGGAGTGAGGCATCACTGTGACACTGTCACACACTGGCTGGAGTCAGGCATCACTGTAACATTGTCAAACACTGGCTGGAGTCAGGCATCACTGGGACACTGTCACACACTGGCTGGAGTCAGGCATCACTGTGACACTGTCACACACTGCCTGGAATCAGGCATTACTGTGGCAATGTCACACACTGGCTGGGGTCAGGCATCAATGTGACACTGTCACACACTGGCTGGAGTCAGGCATCACTGTGACACTGTCACACACTGGCTGGAGTCAGGCATCACTGTGGCACTGTCACATACTGGTTGGGGTCAGGCATCACTGTGACACTGTCACATGCTGGTTGCACTCAGGAATCACTTTGACACTGTCACAAACCGGCTGCACTCGGGCATCACTGTGACACTGTTACACACCGGCTGCACTCGGGCATCACTGTGACACTGTCACACACTGGCTGGAGTCAGCCAATATTTTGACACTGTCACACACTGGCTGCACTTGTGTATCACAGTGACACTGTCACGCACTGCCTGGAGTCAGGCATCATTGTGACACTGTCATACACTGGCTGGAGTCAGGCATCACTGTGACACTGTCACACACTGGCTTTAGTCAGGCATCACTGTGACACTGTCACACACTGGCTGCACTCGGGTATCACTGTGCAACACTCTCACACTGGCTGGAGTCAGGCATCACTTTGACACTGTCACACTCTGGCTGCACTCTGGTATCACTGTGACACAGTCACACACTGGCTGGAGTCAGACATCACTGTGACACTGTCACACACTGGCTGGAGTCAGGCATCACTGTGACACTGTCACACACTGGCTGGAGTCAGGCATCACTGTGACACTGTCACACACTGGCTGTAGTCAGGCGTCACTGTGACACACACTGGCTGGAGTCAGGCATCACTGTGACACTGTCACACACTGGCTGGAGTCAGGCATCTCTGTGACACTGCCACACACTGGCAGGAGTCAGGCATCACTGTGACACTGTCACACACTGGCTGGAGTCAGGCATCATTGTGACACTGTCACACACTGGCTGGAGTCGGGCATCACTGTGACACTGTTGTGCCCTGGCTGGAGTTGGGCATCACTTTCACACACTGAATGGAGTCGAGCATCACTGTGACCCACTGGCTGGAGTCGGGTATCACTGTGACATTGTCACACACTGGCTGCACTCAGGCAAGACTGCGACACTGTCACACACTGGTTGGAGTCAGGCATCACTGTGACACTGTCACACACTGGCTGCACTCGGGTATCACTGTGACACTGTCACACACTGGCTGGAGTCAGGCATCACTGTGACACAGTCACACACTTTCTGGAGTCAGGCATCACTGTGACACTGTCACACACTGGCTGTAGTCAGGCATCACTGTGACACTGTCACACACGGGCTGGAGTCAGGCATCACTGTGAAGCTGTCTCGCACTGGCTGGAGTCAGGCATCACTGTGACACTGTGCCGCACTGGCTGGAGTCGGGCATCACTGTGACACACTGGCTGGAGTCAGGCATCACAGTGACACACTTGCTGGAGTCGCTCATCCCTGTGAAAGACTAGCTGGAGTGAGGCATCATTGTGATACACTGGCTGCAGTTGGGCATCAGTGTGACACACTGGCTGGAATCGAGCATCACTGTGACCCACTGGCTGGAGCCGGGCATCACTGTGACACTGTCACAAACTGGCTTCACTCAGGCAACACTGTGACACTTTCACACACCAGCTGCTCTCAGGCATCACTGTGACACTGTCACACACTGTCTGCACACGGACATCACTGTGACACTGTCACACACTGGTTGGAGTCAGGCATCACTGTGACACTGTCACACACTGGCTGCACTCGGGTATCACTGTGACACTGTCACACACTGGCTGGAGTCAGGCATCACTGTGACACAGTCACACACTGGCTGGAGTCAGGCATCACTGTGACACTGTCACACACTGGCTGTAGTCAGGCATCACTGTGACACTGTCACACACTGGCTGGAGTCAGGCATCACTGTGAAGCTGTCACGCACTTGCTGGAGTCAGGCATCACTGTGACACTGTCACACACTGGCTGGAGTCGGGCATCACTGTGACACTGTGCCGCACTGGCTGGAGTCGGGCATCACTGTGACACACTGGCAGGAGTCAGGCATCACTGTGACACACTTGCTGGAGTCGCTCATCCCTGTGAAAGACTAGCTGGAGTCAGGCATCATTGTGATACACTGGCTGTAGTTGGGCATCACTGTGACACACTGGCTGGAATCGAGCATCACTGTGACCCACTGGCTTTAGCCGGGCATCACTGTGACACTGTCACAAAATGGCTTCACTCAGGCAACACTGTGACACTGTCACACACCAGCTGCACTCAGGCATCACTGTGACACTGTCACACACTGTCTTCACTCAGGCATAACTGTGACACACGGGCTGGAGTCAGGCATCACTGTGACACACTGGCTGGAGTCGGGCATCACTGTTACACTGTCACACACTGGCTGGACTCGTGCATCCCTGTGACCCACTGGCTGGTGTCAGGCATCACTGTGACACTGTCACACACTGGCTGGAGTCAAGCATCACTGTGACACTATCACACACTGGCTGGAGTCAGGCATCACTGTGACACTGTCACACACTGGCTGGAGTCGGGCATCACTGTGACACTGTGCCGCACTGGCTGGAGTCGGGCATCACTGTGACACACTGGCTGGAGTCAGGCATCACTGTGACACACTTGCTGGAGTCGCTCATCCCTGTGAAAGACTAGCTGGAGTCAGGCATCATTGTGATACACTGGCTGGAGTTGGGCATCACTGTGACACACTGGCTGGAATCGAGCATCACTGTGACCCACTGGCTTTAGCCGGGCATCACTGTGACACTGTCACAAAATGGCTTCACTCAGGCAACACTGTGACACTGTCACACACCAGCTGCACTCAGGCATCACTGTGACACTGTCAGACACTGTCTGCACTCAGGCATAACTGTGACACACGGGCTGGAGTCAGGCATCACTGTGACACACTGGCTGGAGTCGGGCATCACTGTTACACTGTCACACACTGGCTGGACTCGTGCATCCCTGTGACCCACTGGCTGGTGTCAGGCATCACTGTGACACTGTCACACAATGGCTGGAGTCAGGCATCACTGTGACACTGTCACACATTGGCTGGAGTCAGGCATCACTGTGACACTGTCACACACTGGCTGGAGTCAGGCATCACTGTGACACTGTCACACACTGGCTGGGGTCGGGCATCACTGTGACACTGGGATGCACTGGCTGACGTCGTGCATCACTGTGACGCAGTGGCTGGAGTCGGGCATCACTGTGACACAGTGGCTGGAGTCGGGCATCCACTGTGACCTACTGGCTGGAGTCGGGCATCACTGTGACACTGTCACAAACCGGCTGCCCTCGGGCATCACTGTGACACTGTCACACACTGGCTGGAGTCAGGCATCACTGTGACACTGTCACACACTGGCTGGGGTCAAGCATCACTGTGACACTGTCACATACTGGCTGGGGTCAAGCATCACTGTGACACTGTCACACACTGGCTGGAGTCAGGCATCACCTTGACACACTAGCTGGATTCGGGAATCACTGTGACACACTGGCTGGAGTCAGGCATCACTGTGACACTGTCACACACGGGCTGCACTCAGGCAACACAGTGAAGCTGTCACGCACTGGCTGGAGTCAGGCATCACTGTGACACTGTGCCGCACTGGCTGGAGTCGGGCATCACTGTGACACACTGGCTGGAGTCAGGCATCACTGTGACACACTTGCTGGAGTCGCTCATCCCTGTGAAAGACTAGCTGGAGTGAGGCATCATTGTGATACACTGGCTGCAGTTGGGCATCAGTGTGACACACTGGCTGGAATCGAGCATCACTGTGACCAACTGGCTGGAGCCGGGCATCACTGTGACACTGTCACAAACTGGCTTCACTCAGGCATCACTGTGACACTGTCACACACTGGCTGGAGTCAGGCATCACTGTGACACTGTCACACACTGGCTGGAGTAGGGCATCACCATGACACTGTTGCGCACTGGCTGGAGTTGGGCATCACTTTCACACACTGGATGGAGTCGAGCATCACTGTGACCCACTGGCTGGAGTCGGGCATCACTGTGACACAGTCACACACTTTCTGGAGTCAGGCATCACTGTGACACTGTCACACACTGGCTGTAGTCAGGCATCACTGTGACACAGTCACACACTGGCTGGAGTCAGGCATCACTGTGACACTGTCACACACTGGCTGTAGTCAGGCATCACTGTGACACTGTCACACACGGGCTGGAGTCAGGCATCACTGTGAAGCTGTCACGCACTGGCTGGAGTCAGGCATCACTGTGAAGCTGTCACGCACTGGCTGGAGTCGGGCATCACTGTGACACACTGGCTGGAGTCTGGCATCACTGTGACACACTTGCTGGAGTCGCTCATCCTTGTGAAAGACTAGCTGGAGTCAGGCATCATTGTGATACACTGGCTGTAGTTGGGCATCACTGTGACACACTGGCTGGAATCGAGCATCACTGTGACCCACTGGCTTTAGCCGGGCATCACTGTGACACTGTCACAAAATGGCTTCACTCAGGCAACACTGTGACACTGTCACACACCAGCTGCACTCAGGCATCACTGTGACACTGTCAGACACTGTCTGCACTCAGGCATAACTGTGACACACGGGCTGGAGTCAGGCATCACTGTGACACACTGGCTGGAGTCGGGCATCACTGTTACACTGTCACACACTGGCTGGACTCGTGCATCCCTGTGACCCACTGGCTGGTGTCAGGCATCACTGTGACACTGTCACACAATGGCTGGAGTCAGGCATCACTGTGACACTGTCACACATTGGCTGGAGTCAGGCATCACTGTGACACTGTCACACACTGGCTGGAGTCAGGCATCACTGTGACACTGTCACACACTGGCTGGGGTCGGGCATCACTGTGACACTGGGATGCACTGGCTGACGTCGTGCATCACTGTGACACAGTGGCTGGAGTCGGGCATCAATGTGACACAGTGGCTGGAGTCGGGCATCCACTGTGACCTACTGGCTGGAGTCGGGCATCACTGTGACACTGTCACAAACCGGCTGCACTCGGGCATCACTGTGACACTGTCACACACTGGCTGGAGTCAGGCATCACTGAGACATTGTCACACACTGGCTGCACTCATGTATCACTGTGACACTGTCACACACTGGCTGGAGTCAGGCATCACTGTGACACTGTCACACATTGGCTGGAGTCAGGCATCACTGTGACACACTGGCTGGATTAGGGCATCACTGTGACCTACTGTCTGGAGTCGGGCATCACTGTGTCACTGTCACACACTGGCTGGAGTCAGGCATCACAGTGACAGTGCCACACACTGGCTGGAGTCAGGCATCACTGTGACACTGTCACACACTGGCTGGAGTCGGGCATCACTGTGACACTGTGACGCACTGGCTGGAGTTGGGCATCACTTTCACACACTGGATGGAGTCGAGCATCACTGTGACCCACTGGCTGGAGTCGGGCATCACTGTGACATTGTCAAACACTGGCTGCACTCAGGCAACAGTGTGACACTGTCACACACCGGCTGCACTGAGGCATAACTGTGACACTGTCACACACCGGTTGCACTCGGGCATCACTGTGACACTGTCACACACTGGCTAGAGTCGGGCATCACTGTGACCTACTGGCTTTAGCCGGGCATCACTGTGACACTGTCACAAAATGGCTTCACTCAGGCAACACTGTGACACTGTCACACACCAGCTGCACTCAGGCATCACTGTGACACTGTCACACACTGTCTGCATTCAGGCATAACTGTGACACACGGGCTGGAGTCAGGCATCACTGTGACACACTGGCTGGAGTCGGGCATCACTGTTACACTGTCACACACTGGCTGGACCCGTGCATCCCTGTGACCCACTGGCTGGTGTCAGGCATCACTGTGACACTGTCACACAATGACTGGAGTCAGGCATCACTGTGACACTGTCACACATTGGCTGGAGTCAGGCATCACTGTGACACTGTCACACACTGGCTGGAGTCAGGCATCACTGTGACACTGTCACACACTGGCTGGGGTCGGGCATCACTGTGACACTGGGATGCACTGGCTGACGTCGTGCATCACTGTGACACAGTGGCTGGAGTCGGGCATCAATGTGACACAGTGGCTGGAGTCGGGCATCCACTGTGACCTACTGGCTGGAGTCGGGCATCACTGTGACACTGTCACAAACCGGCTGCACTCGGGCATCACTGTGACACTGTCACACACTGGCTGGAGTCAGGCATCACTGTGACACTGTCACACTTTGGTTGCACTCGGGTATCACTGTGACACAGTCACACACCGGCTGCACTCGGGCAAAACTGTTACACTGTCACACACTGGCTGCACTCGGGCATCACTGTGACACTGTCACACACTGGCTGCACTCAGGCAACACAGTGACACTGTCACACACCGGCTGCACTCGGGAAACACTGTGACACTGTCACACACTGGCTGGCGTCAGGCATCACTGTGACACCGTCACATACTGGCTGGGGTCAAGCATCACTGTGACACTGTCACACACTGGCTGGAGTCAGGCATCACCTTGACACACTAGCTGGATTCGGGAATCACTGTGACACACTGGCTGGAGTCAGGCATCACTGTGACACTGTCACATACTGGCTGGGGTCAAGCATCACTTTGACACTGTCACACACTGGCTGGAGTCAGGCATCACCTTGACACACTAGCTGGATTCGGGAATCACTGTGACACACTGGCTGGAGTCAGGCATCACTGTGACACTGTCACATACTGGCTGGGGTCAAGCATCACTTTGACACTGTCACACACTGGCTGGAGTCAGGCATCACCTTGACACACTAGCTGGATTCGGGAATCACTGTGACACACTGGCTGAAGTCAGGCATCACTGTGACACTGTCACATGCTGGCTGGAATCGGGCATCACTGTGACACACTGGCTGGAGTCCGGGATCACTGTGACACACTGGCTGGATTTGGGCATCACTTGACCTACTGGCTGGAGTCGGGAATCACTGTGACACTGTCACACACTGGCTGCACTCAGGCATCACTGTGACACTGTCACATCCCGGCAACACTCGGGCATCACTGTGACACTGTCACACACTGGCTGGAGTCGGGCATCACTGTGACCTACTGGTTGGAGTCGGGCATCACTGTGACGCTGTCACACGCTGGCTGCACTCAGGCATCACTTTGACACTGTCACACACCGGCTGCACTCGGGCATCACTTTGACACTGTCACACACCGGCTGCAATCGGGCATCACTGTGACACTGTCACACACTAGCTGGATTGAGGCATCACTGTGACACTGTTACACACCGGCTGCACTCGTGTATCACAGTGACACTGTCACACACTAGCTGGATTGAGGCATCACTGTGACACTGTTACACACCGGCTGCACTCGTGTATCACAGTGACACTGTCACACACTGGCTGGAGTCAGGCATCACTGTGACACTGTCACACACTGACTGGAGTCAGGCATCACTGTGACACTGTCACACACTGGCTGGAGTCAGGCATCACTGTGACAGTGTCACACACTGGCTGGAGTCAGGCATCACTGTGACACTGTCACGCACTGGCTGGAGTCGGGCATCACTGTGACACTGTGACGCACTGGCTGAAGTTGGGCATCACTGTGACACACTGGCTGAAGTCAGGCATCACTGTGACACACTGGCTGGAATCGGGCATCACTGTGACACAATAGCTGGAGTCGGGCATCACTGTCACACAATGGCTGGAGTTGGGCATCACTGTGACACACTGGATGGAGTCGAGCAGCACTGTGACCCACTGGCTGGAGTCGGGCATCACTGTGACACTGTCACACAGTGGTTGCACTCAGGCAACACAGTGACACTGTCACACACTGGCTGCACTCGGGAAACACTGTGACACTGTCAAACACTGGCTGGTGTCAGGCATCACTGTGGCACTGTCACACACTGGCTGGAGTCAGGCATCACTGTGACACTGTCACATATTGGCTGGGGTCAAGCATTACTGTGACACTGTCACACACTGGCTGGAGTCAGGCATCACTGTGACAGAGTGGCTGGAGTCAGGCATCACTGTGACACACTAGCTGGATTCGGGGATCACTGTGACACACTGGCTGAAGTCAGGCATCACTGTGACACTGTCACACGCTGGCTGGAGTCGGGCATCACTGTGACACACTGGCTGGAGTCAGGGATCACTGTGCCACACTGGCTGGAGTGGGGCATCACTGTGACACTGTCACACGCTGGCTGGAGTCGGGCATCACTCTGACACACTGCCTGGAATCGGGGATCACTGAGACACGGTCACACACTGGCTGGAGGCAGGCATCACTGTGACACTGTCGCACACTGGCTGGAGTCAGGCATCACTGTGACACTTTCACACACTGGCTGGAGTCAGGCATCACTGAGACACTGTCACACTTTGGTTGCACTCGGGTATCACTGTGACACTGTTACACACTGGCTGGAGTCAGGCATCACTGTGACACTGTCACACACTGGCTGGAGTCAGGCATCACTGTGACACTGTCACATACTGGCTGGGGTCAAGCATCACTGTGACAATGTCACACATTGGCTGGATTCAGGCATCACTGTGACACACTGGCTGGAGTCAGGCATCACTGTGACACACTAGCTGGATTCGGGGATCACTGTGACACACTGGCTGAAGTCAGGCATCACTGTGACACTGTCACACGCTGGCTGGAGTTGGGCATCACTGTGACACATGGCTGGAGTCCGGGATCACTGTGCCACACTGGCTGGAGTGGGGCATCACTGTGACACTGTCACACACTGGCTGGAGGCAGGCATCACTGTGACACTGTGACACACTGGCTGGTGTCAGGCATCACTGTCACACACTGGCTGGAGTCGGGCATCACTGTGACACACTGGCTGGAGTCGGGCATCACTGTGACCTACAGGCTGGTGTGGGCATCACTGTGACACTGTCACACACTGGCTGCACTCAGGCATCACTGTGACACTGTCACACACCGGCTGCACTCGGGCATCACCGTGACACTGTCACACACTGGCTGGAGTCGGGCATCACTGTGACCTACTGGTTGGAGTCGGGCATCACTGTGACACTGTCATACGCTGTTTGCACTCAAGCATCACTTTGACACTGTCACACACTGGCTGGAGTCAGCCATCACTGTGACACTGTCACACACTGGCTGCACTCGGGTATCACAGTGACACTGTCACACACTGGCTGGAGTCAGGCATTACTGTGACACTGTCACACACTGGCTGGAGTCAGGCATCACAGTGACAGTGCCACACCCTGGCTGGAGTCAGGCATCACTGTGACACTGTCACACACTGGCTGGAGTCGGGCATCACTGTGACACTGTGACGCACTGGCTGGAGTTGGGCATCACTTTCAAACACTGGATGGAGTCGAGCATCACTGTGACCCACTGGCTGGAGTCGGGCATCACTGTGAAATTGTCACACACTGGCTGCACTCAGGCAACACTGTGACACTTTCACACACCGGCTGCACTCAGGCATAACTGTGACACAGTCACACACCGGCTGCAATCGGGCATCACTGTGACACTGTCACACACTGGCTGGAGTCGGGCATCACTGTGACCTACTGGTTGTAGTCGGGCATCACTGTGACACTGTCACACACTGGCTGCACTCAGGCATCACTGTGACAGAGTCACACTTCGGCTGCACTAGGGCATCACTGTGACACTGTCACACACCGGCTGCACTCGGGCATCACATTGACACTGTCACACACTGGCTGGAGTCAGGCATCACTGTGACACTGTCACACACTGGCTGCACTCGGGTACCACAGTGACACTGTCACACACTGGCTGGAGTTGGTCATCACTGTCACACACTGGCTGGAGTCAGGCATCACTGTGACCTACTGGCTGGAGTCGGGCATCACTGTGACCTACTGGCTGGAGAAGTGCATCACCGTGACACTGTCACACACTGGCTGGAGTCGGGCATCACTGTGACACTGTCATACGCTGTTTGCACTCAAGCATCACTTTGACACTGTCACACACTGGCTGGAGTCAGCCATCACTGTGACACTGTCACACACTGGCTGCACTCGGGTATCACAGTGACACTGTCACACACTGGCTGGAGTCAGGCATCACTGTGACACTGTCACACACTGGCTGGAGTCAGGCATCACAGTGACAGTGCCACACCCTGGCTGGAGTCAGGCATCACTGTGACACTGTCACACAGTGGCTGGAGTCGGGCATCACTGTGACACTGTGACGCACTGGCTGGAGTTGGGCATCACTTTCAAACACTGGATGGAGTCGAGCATCACTGTGACCCACTGGCTGGAGTCGGGCATCACTGTGAAATTGTCACACACTGGCTGCACTCAGGCAACACTGTGACACTTTCACACACCGGCTGCACTCAGGCATAACTGTGACACGGTCACACACCGGCTGCAATCGGGCATCACTGTGACACTGTCACACACTGGCTGGAGTCGGGCATCACTGTGACCTACTGGTTGTAGTCGGGCATCACTGTGACACTGTCACACACTGGCTGCACTCAGGCATCACTGTGACAGAGTCACACTTCGGCTGCACTAGGGCATCACAGTGACACTGTCACACACTGGCTGGAGTCGGGCATCACTGTCACACACTGGCTGGAGTCGGGCATCACTGTGACCTACTGGCTGGAGTCGGGCATCACTGTGACCTACTGGCAGGAGACGTGCATCACTGTGACACTGTCACACACTGGCTGCACTCGGGCATCACTGTGACACTGTCACACACTGGCTGGAGTCGGGCATCACTGGGACCTATTGGTTGGAGTCGGGCATCACTGTGACACTGTCACATGCTGGTTGCACTCAGGCATCACTTTGACACTGTCACAAACCGGCTGCACTCGGGCATCACTGTGACACTGTTACACACCGGCTGCACTCGGGCATCACTGTGAAACTGTCACACACTGGATGGAGTCAGCCATCACTTTGACACTGTCACACACTGGCTGCACTCGGGTATCACAGTGAAACTGTCACACAGTGGCTGGTGTCGGGCATCACTGTGACACTGTGACACACTGGTTGGAGTCAGGCATCACTGTGACACTGTCACACACTGGCTGCACTAGGGCATCACTGTGAAACTGTCACACAGTGGCTGGAGTCAGGCATCACTGTGACACTGTCACACACTGGCTGGAGTCAGGCATCACTGTGACCCACTGGCTGCACTCAGGCAACACTGTGACATTGTCACACACCGGCTGCACTCAGGCATAACTCTCACACTGTCACACACCGGCTGCACTCGGGCATCACTGTGACACTGTCACACACTGGCTGGATTCAGGCATCACTGTGACACTGTCACAAACCGGCTGCACTCGGGCATCACTGTGACACTGTCACACACTGGCTGGAGTCGGGCATCACTGTAACCTATTGGTTGGAGTCGGGCATCACTGTGACACTGTCACATGCTGGTTGCACTCAGGCATCACTTTGACACTGTCACAAACCGGCTGCACTCGGGCATCACTGTGACACTGTTACACACCGGCTGCACTCAGGCATCACTGTGAAACTGTCACACACTGGATGGAGTCAGCCATCACTTTGACACTGTCACACTCTGGCTGCACTCGGGTATCGCAGTGAAATTGTCACACAGTGGCTGGTGTCGGGCATCACTGTGACACACTGGTTGGAGTCAGGCATCACTGTGACACTGTCACACACTGGCTGCACTTGCGTATCACAGTGAAACTGTCACACAGTGGCTGGAGTCAGGCATCACTGTGACACTGTCACACACTGGCTGGAGTCAGGCATCACTGTGACCCACTGGCTGCACTCAGGCAACACTGTGACATTGTCACACACCGGCTGCACTCAGGCATAACTCTCACACTGTCACACATTGGCTGCACTCGGGTATCACTGTGACACTGTCACACACTGGCTGGAGTCAGGCATCACTGTGACACTGTCACACACTGGCTGCACTCGGGTATCACTGTGACACTGTCACACACTGGCTGGAGTCAGGCATCACTGTGACACTGTCACACACTGGCTGGAGTCAGGCATCACTGTGACACTTTCACACACTGGCTGTAGTCAGGCATCACTGTGACACTGTCACACACTGGCTGGAGTCAGGCATCACTGTGACACTGTCACACACTGGCTGGAGTCGGGCATCACTGTGACACACTGGCTGGAATCGAGCATCACTGTGACCCACTGGCTGGAGCCGGGCATCACTGTGACACTGTCACAAACTGGCTTCACTCAGGCAACACTGTGACACTGTCACACACTGTCTGCACTCAGGCATAACTGTGAAACACGGGCTGGAGTCAGGCATCACTGTGAGACACTGGCTGGAGTCGGGCATCACTGTGACACTGTCACACACCGGCTGCACTCAGGCATCACTGTGACACTGTCACACACTGTCTGCTCTCAGGCATAACTGTGAAACACGGGTTGGAGTCAGGCATCACTGTGAGACACTGGCTGGAGTCGGGCTTCACTGTGACACACTGGCTGGAGTCGGGAATCACTGTGACACTGTCACACACTGGCTGGAGTCAGGCATCACTGTGACACTGTCACAAACTGGCTGGAGTCAGGCATCACTGTGACAGTGTCACACACTGGCTGGAGTCAGGCATCACTGTGACACTGTCACGCACTGGCTGGAGTCGGGCATCACTGTGACACTGTGACGCACTGGCTGAAGTTGGGCATCACTGTGACACACTGGCTGAAGTCAGGCATCACTGTGACACACTGGCTGGAATCGGGCATCACTGTGACACACTAGCTGGAGTCGGGCATCACTGTCACACACTGGCTGGAGTTGGGCATCACTGTGACACACTGGATGGAGTCGAGCAGCACTGTGACCCACTGGCTGGAGTCGGGCATCACTGTGAAACACTCGCTGGAGTCGGGCATCACTGTGACCTACTGGCTGGAGTCGGGCATCACTGTGACACTGTCACACACTGCCTGGAGTCGGGCATCACTGTGACACTGTCACACACTGGATGGAGTCTGCCATCACTTTGACACTGTCACACACTGGCTGCACTCGGGTATCACAGTGAAACAGTCACACAGTGGCTGGAGTCAGGCATCACTGTGACACTGTCACACACTGGCTGGTGTGGGGCATCACTGTGACACTGTGACACACTGGTTGGAGTCAGGCATCACTTTGACACTGTCACACACTGGCTGCACTCGGG
Source organism: Carcharodon carcharias (assembly GCF_017639515.1). Classification (NCBI taxonomy): domain Eukaryota; kingdom Metazoa; phylum Chordata; class Chondrichthyes; order Lamniformes; family Lamnidae; genus Carcharodon; species Carcharodon carcharias. The sequence goes on along the minus strand of NC_054478.1, from coordinate 11,534,363 downwards.
TATCACTATGACACTGTCACACACTGGCTGGAGTCAGGCATCACTGTGACCCACTGGCTGCACTCAGGCAACACTGTGACATTGTCACACACCGGCTGCACTCAGGCATAACTCTCACACTGTCACACACCGGCTGCACTCGGGCATCACTGTGACACTGTCACACACTGGCTGGAGTCAGGCATCACTGTGACACTGTCACACACTGGCTGCACTCGGGTATCACTGTGACACTGTCACACAATGGCTGGAGTCAGGCATCACTGTTACACTGTCACACACTGGCTGGAGTCATGCATCACTGTGACACTGTCACACACTGGCTGGAGTCGGGCATCACTGTGACACACTGGCTGGAATCGAGCATCACTGTGACCCACAGGCTGGAGCCGGGCATCACTGTGACACTGTCACAAACGGGCTTCACTCAGGCAACACTGTGACACTGTCACACACCGGCTGCACTCAGGCATCACTGTGACACTGTCACACACTGTCTGCACTCAGGCATAACTGTGAAACACGGGCTGGAGTCAGGCATCACTGTGACTCACTGGCTGGAGTCGGGCATCACTGTGACACTGTCACACACTGGATGGACTCGTGCATCCCTGTGACCCACTGGCTGGTGTCAGGCATCACTGTGACACTTTCACACACTGGCTGGAGTCAGGCATCACTGTGACACTGTCACACACTCGCTGGAGTCATGCATCACTGTGACACTGTCACACATTGGCTGGAGTCAGGCATCACTGTGACACTGTCACACACTGGCTGGAGTCAGGCATCACAGTGACACTGTCACACCCTGGCTAGGGTCGGGCATCACTGTGAAACTGGTACGCACTGGCTGACGTCGGGCATCACTTTGACACACTGGCTGGAGTCGGGCATCACTGTGATACACTGGCTGGAGTCGGGCATCACTGTGACCTACTGGCTGGAGTCGGTCATCACTGTGACACTGTCACAAAGCGGCTGCCCTCGGGCATCAGTGTGACACTGTCACACACCGGATGCACTCGGGCATCACTGTGACAAAGTCACACACTGCCTGGTGTCAGGCATCACTGTGACACTGTCACACTTTGGTTGCACTCGGGTATCACTGTGACACTGTCACTCACTGGCTGGAGTCAGGCATCACTGTGACACTGTCACACACTGGCTGCACTCGGGCATCACTGTGACACTGTCACACACTGGCTGGAGTCAGCCATCACTTTGACACTGTCACACACTGGCTGCACTCGGGTATCACAGTGACACTGTCACACACTGGCTGGAGTCAGGCATCACGTGACACTGTCACACACTGGCTGAGTCAGGCATCACTGTGACACTGTCACACATTGGCTGGAGTCAGGCTTCACTGTGACAGTGTCACACACTGGCTGGAGTCGGGCAACACTGTGACACTGTTGCGCACTGGCTGGAGTTGGGCATTACTTTCACACACTGGATGGAGTCGAGCATCACTGTGACCCACTGGCTGGAGTCGGGCATCACTGTGACATTGTCGCACACTGGCTGGACTCAGGCAACACTGTGACACTGTCACACACCGGCTGCACTCAGGCATAACTGTCACACAGTCACACACCAGCTGCACTCGGGCATCACTGTGACACTGTCACACACTGGATGGAGTCAGGCATCACTGTGACACTGTCACACTCTGGCTGCACTCGGATATCACTGTGACACTGTCACACACTGGCTGTAGTCGGGCTTCACTGTAACACTGTGACACACTGGCTGGAGTCTGGCATCACTGTGACACACTTGCTGGAGTCGCTCATCCCTGTGAAAGACTAGCTGGAGTCAGGCATCATTGTGATACACTGGCTTGAGTTGGGCATCACTGTGACACACTGGCTGGAATCGAGCATCACTGTGACCCACTGGCTGGAGCCGGGCATCACTGTGACACTGTCACAAACTGGCTTCACTCAGGCAACACTGTGAAACTGTCACACACCAGCTGCACTCAGGCATCACTGTGACACTGTCACACACTGTCTGCACTCAGGCATAACTGTGACACACGGGCTGGAGTCAGGCATCACTGTGACACACTGGCTGGAGTCGGGCATCACTGTGACACTGTCACACACTGGCTGGACTAGTGCATCCCTGTGACCCACTGGCTGGTGTCAGGCATCACTCTGACACTGTCACACACTGGCTGGAGTCAGGCATCACTGTGACACTGTCACACATTGGCTGGAGTCAGGCATCACTGTGACACTGTCACACACTGGCTGGAGTCAGGCATCACTGTGACACTGTCAGAAACCGGCTGCACTCGGGCATTACTGTGACACTGTCACACACTGGCTGGACTCAGGCATCACTGTGACACTTCACACTTGGGTTGCACTCGGGTATCACTGTGACACTGTCACACACTGGCTGGAGTCAGGCATCACTGTGACACTGTCACACATTGGCTGGAGTCAGGCATCACTGTGACACTGTCACACACTGGCTGGAGTCAGGCATCACTGTGACACTGTCAGAAACCGGCTGCACTCGGGCATTACTGTGACACTGTCACACACTGGATGCACTCGGGCATCACTGTGACACTGTCACACACTGGCTGGACTCAGGCATCACTGTGACACTTCACACTTGGGTTGCACTCGGGTATCACTGTGACACTGTCACACACTGGCTGGAGTCAGGCATCACTGTGACACTGTCACACACTGGCTGGAGTCAGGCATCACTGTGACACTGTCACACACTGGCTGGAGTCAGGCATCACTGTGACACTGTCACACACTGGCTGGAGTCAGGCATCACTGTGACACTGTCACACACTGCCTGGCGTCAGGCATCACTGTGACACACTGGCTGGAGTCGGGCATCACTGTCACACACTGGCTGGAGTCGGGCATCACTGTCACACACTGGCTGGATTAGGGCATCACCGTGACCTATGGGCTGGAGTCGGGCATCACTGTGACACTGTGACACACTGGCTGGAGTGAAGCATCACTGTGACACTGTCACACGCTGGCTGGAGTCGGGCATCACTGTGACACACTGGCTGGAGTCCGGGATCACTGTGCCACACTGGCTGGAGTCGGGCATCACTGTGACACTGTCACACGCTGGCTGGAGTCGGGCATCACTGCGACACACTGCCTGGAATCAGGGATCACTGAGACACGGTCACACCCCGGCTGGAGTCAGGCATCACTGTGACACTGTCACACACTGGCTGGAGTCAGGAATCACTGTGACACTGTCACACACTGGCTGGAGTCAGGCATCACTGAGACACTGTCACACTTTGGTTGCACTCGGGTATCACTGTGATACTGTCACACACTGGCTGGAGTCTGGAATCACTGTGACACTGTCACACACTGGCTGGAGTCAGGCATCACTGTGACACTGTCACATCCTGGCTGGGGTCAAGCATCACTGTGACACTGTCACATACTGGCTGGATTCAGGCATCACTGTGACACACTGGCTGGAGTCAGGCATCACTGTGACACACTAGCTGGATTCGGGGATCACTGTGACACACTGGCTGCAGTCAGTCATCACTGTGACACTGTCACACACCGGCTGCACTCGGGTATCACAGTGACAATGTCACACACTGGCTGGAGTCAGGCATCACTGTGACACTGTCACACACTGGCTGGAGTCAGGCATCACTGTGACAGTGTCACACACTGGCTGGAGTCAGGCATCATGTGACACTGTCACGCACTGGCTGGAGTCGGGCATCACTGAGACACTGTGACGCACTGGCTGAAGTCAGGCATCACTGTGACACACTGGCTGAAGTCAGGCATCACTGTGACACCCTGGCTGGAGTCGGGCATCAATGTGACACACTAGCTGGAGTCGGGAATCACTGTCACACACTGGCTGGAGTCGAGCAGCACTTTGACCCACTGGCTAGAGTCGGGCATCACTGTGACACTGTCACACACTGGCTGCACTCAGGCATCACTGTGACACTGTCACACCCCGGCTACACTCGGGCATCACTGTGGCACTGTCACACACTGTCTGGATTCGGGCATCACTGTGACCAACTGGTTGGCGTCGGGCATCACTGTGACACTGTCACACACTGGCTGCACTCGGGAATCACTGTGACACTGTCACACACTGGCTGGAGTGAGGCATCACTGTGACACTGTCACACACCGGCTGCACTCGTGTATCACAGTGACACTGTCACACACTGGCTGCACTAAGGCAACACAGTGACACTGTCACACACCGGCTGCACTCAGGCATCACTGTGACACTGTCACACACTGGCTGGCGTCAGGCATCACTGTGACACTGTCACACACTGGTTGGAGTCAGGCATCACTGTGACACTGTCACATACTGGCTGGGGTCAAGCATCTTTTTGACACTGTCACACGCTGGCTGGAGTCGGGCATCACTGTGACACACTGGCTGATGTCCGGGATCACTGTGCCACACTGGCTGAAGTGGGGCATCACTGTGAAACTGTCACACGCTGGCTGGAGTCGGGCATCACTGTGACACTGTCACACACTGGCTGGAGTCAGGCATCACTGTGACACTGTCACACACTGGCTGGAGTCAGGCATCACTGTGACACTGTCACATACTGGCTGGGGTCAAGCATCACTGTGACACTGTCACACACTGGCTGGAGTCAGGCATCACTGTGACACACTGGCAGGAGTCAGGCATCACTGTGACACACTAGCTGGATTCGGGGATCACTGTGACACACTGGCTGAAGTCAGGCATCAGTGAGACACTGTCACACGCTGGCTGGAGTCGGGCATCACTGTGACACACTGGCTGGAGTCCGGGATCACTGTGCCACACTGGCTGGAGTCGGGCATCACTGTGACACTGTCACACGCTGGCTGCACTGAGGCATCACTTTGACACTGTCACACACCGGCTGCACTCGGGCAAAACTGTGACACTGTCACACACTGGCTGCACTCGGGCATCACTGTGACACTGTCACACACTGGCTGGAGTGAGGCATCACTGTAACACTGTCACACACCGGCTGCATTCGTGTATCACAGTGACACTGTCACACACTGGCTGCACTCAGGCAACACAGTGACACTGTCACACACCGGCTGCACTCGGGAATCACTGTGACACTGTCACACACTGGCTGGCGTCAGGCATCACTGTGACACTGTCACACACTGGCTGGAGTCAGGCATCACTGTGACACTGTCACATACTGGCTGGGGTCAAGCATCTTTTTGACACTGTCACACACTGGCTGTAGTCAGGCATCACTGTGACACACTAGCTGAATTTGGGGATCACTGTGACACACTGGCTGAAGTCAGGCATCACTGTGACACTGTCACACGCTGGCTGGAGTCAGGCATCACTGTGACACACTGGCTGATGTCCGGGATCACTGTGCCACACTGGCTGGAGTGGGGCATCACTGTGAAACTGTCACACGCTGGCTGGAGTCGGGCATCACTGTGACACACTGTATGGAATCGGGGATCACTGTGACACTGTCACACACTGGCTGGAGTCAGGCATCACTGTGACACTGTCACATCCTGGCTGGGGTCAAGCATCACTGTGACACTGTCACACACTGGCTGGAGTCAGGCATCACTGTGACACACTGGCTGGAGTCAGGCATCACTGTGACACACTAGCTGGATTCGGGGATCACTGTGACACACTGGCTGAAGTCAGGCATCATTGAGACACTGTCACACGCTGGCTGGAGTCGGGCATCACTGTGACACACTGGCTGGAGTCCAGGATCACTGTGCCACACTGGCTGGAGTCGGGCATCACTGTCACACACTGGCTGGTGTCGGGCATCACTGTGACACACTGGCTGGAGTCGAGCAGCACTTTGACCCACTGGCTGGAGTCGGGCATCACTGTGACACTGTCACACACTGGCTGCACTCAGGCATCACTGTGACACTGTCACACACTGTCTGGAGTCGGGCATCACTGTGACCTACTGGTTGGCGTCAGGCATCACTGTGACGCTGTCACACGCTGGCTGCACTCAGGCATCACTTTGACACTGTCACACACCGGCTGCACTCGGGCAAAACTGTGACACTGTCACACACTGGCTGCACTCGGGCATCACTGTGACACTGTCACACAATGGCTGGAGTGAGGCATCACTGTAACACTGTCACACACCGGCTGCACTCGTGTATCACAGTGACACTGTCACACACTGGCTGCACTCAGGCAACACAGTGACACTGTCAAGTACCCGCTGCACTCGGGAATCACTGTGACACTGTCACACACTGGCTGGCGTCAGGCATCACTGTGACACTGTCACACACTGGCTGGAGTCAGGCATCACTGTGACACTGTCACATACTGGCTGGGGTCAAGCATCTTTTTGACACTGTCACACACTGGCTGGAGTCAGTCATCACTGTGACACACTGGCTGTAGTCAGGCATCACTGTGACACACTAGCTGGATTTGGGGATCACTGTGACACACTGGCTGAAGTCAGGCATCTTTGCGACACTGTCACACGCTGGCTGGAGCCGGGCATCACTATGACACACTGGCTGATGTCCGGGATCACTGTGCCACACTGGCTGGAGTGGGGCATCACTGTGAAACTGTCACACGCTGGCTGGAGTCGGGCATCACTGTGACACACTGCCTGGAATCGGGGATCACTGTGACACTGTCACACACTGGCTGGAGTCAGGCATCACTGTGACACTGTCACACACTGGCTGGAGTCAGGCATCACTGTGACACTGTCACATACTGGCTGGGGTCAAGCCTCACTGTGACACTGTCACACACTGGCTGGAGTCAGGCATCACTGTGACACACTGGCTGGAGTCAGGCATCACTGTGACACACTAGCTGGATTCGGGGATCACTGTGACACACTGGCTGATGTCACACATCAGTGAGACACTGTCACACGCTGGCTGGAGTCGGGCATCACTGTGACACACTGGCTGGAGTCCGGGATCACTGTGCCACACTGGCTGGAGTCGGGCATCTCTGTGACACTGTCACACGCTGGCTGGAGTCGGGCATCACTGTGACACACTGCCTGGAATCAGGGATGACTGAGACACGGTCACACACCGGCTGGATTCAGGCATCACTGTGACATTGTCACACACTGGCTGGAGTCAGGCATCACTGTGACACTGTGACACACTGGCTGGAATCAGGCATCACTGAGACACTGTCACACTTTGGTTGCACTCGGGTATCACTGTGATACTGTCACACACTGGCCGGAGTCAGGAATCACTGTGACACTGTCACACACTGGCTGGAGTCAGGCATCACTGTGACACTGTCACATCCTGGCTGGGATCAAGCATCACTGTGACACTGTCACACACTGGCTGGAGTCAGGCATCACTGTGACACACTAGCTGGAGTTAGGCATCACTGTGACACACTAGCTGGATTTGGGGATCACTGTGACACACTGGCTGAAGTCAGGCATCACTGTGACACTGTCACACACTGGCTGCACTCGGGTATCACAGTGACAATGTCACACACTGGCTGGAGTCAGGCATCACTGTGACACTGTCACACACTGGCTGGAGTCAGGCATCACTGTGACAGTGTCATACACTGGCTGGAGTCAGGCATCACTGTAACACTGTCACGCACTGGCTGGAGTCGGGCACCACTGTGACACTGTGACGCACTGGCTGAAGTCAGGCATCGCTGTGACACACTGGCTGTAGTCAGGCATCACTGTGACACACTGGCTGGGGTCGGGCATCACTGTGACACACTAGCTGGAGTCGGGCATCACTGTCACACACTGGCTGGAGTCGTGCATCACTATGACACACTGGCTGGAGTCAGGCATCACTGTGACAATGTCACACACTGGCTGGAGTCAGGCATCACTGTGACACTGTCACATACTGGCTGGGGTCAAGTATCACTGTGACACTGTCACACACTGGCTGGAGTCAGGCATCACTGTGACACACTAGCTGGATTCGGGGATCACAGTGACACACTGGCTGAAGTCAGGCATCGCTGTGACACTGACACACGCTGGCTGGAGTCGGGCATCACTGTGACACACTGGCTGGAGTCAGGGATCACTGTGCCACAATGGCTGGAGTGGGGTATCACTTTGACACTGTCACACGCTGGCTGGAGTCGGGCATCACCGTGACACACTGCCTGGAATCGGGGATCACTGAGACACTGTCACACACTGGCTGCAGTCAGGCATCACTGTGACACACTGGCTGGAGTCAGGCATCACTGTGACACTGTGACACACTGGTTGGAGTCAGGCATCACTGATACACTGTCACACTTTGGTTGCACTCGGGTATCACTGTGACACTGTCACACACTGGCTGAAGTCAGGCATCACTGTGACACTGTCACACGCTGGCTGTAGTTGGGCATCACTGTGACACACTGGCTGGAGTGGGGCATCACTGTGATACACTGCCTGGAATCGGGGATCACTGTGACACTGTCACACACTGGCTGGAGTCAGGCATCACAGTGACACTGTCACACACTGGCTGGAGTCAGGCATCACTGTGACACTGTCACACACTGTCTGCACTCAGGCATAACTGTGACACACGGGCTGGAGTCAGGCATCACTGTGACACACTGGCTGGAGTCGGGCATCACTGTGACACTGTCACACACTGGCTGGACTCGTGCATCCCTGTGACCCACTGGCTGGTGTCAGGCATCACTGTGACACTGTCACGCACTGGCTGGAGTCAGGCATCACTGCGAAACTGTCACACATTGGCTGGAGTCAGGCATCACTGTGACACACTGGCTGTAGTCAGGCATCACTGTGACACACTGGCTGGGGTCGGGCATCACTGTGACACACTAGCTGGAGTCGGGCATCACTGTCACACACTGGCTGGAGTCGTGCATCACTATGACACACTGGCTGGAGTCAGGCATCACTGTGACAATGTCACACACTGGCTGGAGTCAGGCATCACTGTGACACTGTCACATACTGGCTGGGGTCAAGTATCACTGTGACACTGTCACACACTGGCTGGAGTCAGGCATCACTGTGACACACTAGCTGGATTCGGGGATCACAGTGACACACTGGCTGAAGTCAGGCATCGCTGTGACACTGACACACGCTGGCTGGAGTCGGGCATCACTGTGACACACTGGCTGGAGTCAGGGATCACTGTGCCACAATGGCTAGAGTGGGGCATCACTGTGAAACTGTCACACGCTGGCTGGAGTCGGGCATCACTGTGACACACTGCCTGGAATCGGGGATCACTGTGACACTGTCACACACTGGCTGGAGTCAGGCATCACTGTGACACTGTCACACACTGGCTGGAGTCAGGCATCACTGTGACACTGTCACATACTGGCTGGGGTCAAGCCTCACTGTGACACTGTCACACACTGGCTGGAGTCAGGCATCACTGTGACACACTGGCTGGAGTCAGGCATCACTGTGACACACTAGCTGGATTCGGGGATCACTGTGACACACTGGCTGATGTCACACATCAGTGAGACACTGTCACACGCTGGCTGGAGTCGGGCATCACTGTGACACACTGGCTGGAGTCCGGGATCACTGTGCCACACTGGCTGGAGTCGGGCATCTCTGTGACACTGTCACACGCTGGCTGGAGTCGGGCATCACTGTGACACACTGCCTGGACTCAGGGATGACTGAGACACGGTCACACACCGGCTGGATTCAGGCATCACTGTGACATTGTCACACACTGGCTGGAGTCAGGCATCACTGTGACACTGTGACACACTGGCTGGAATCAGGCATCACTGAGACACTGTCACACTTTGGTTGCACTCGGGTATCACTGTGATACTGTCACACACTGGCCGGAGTCAGGAATCACTGTGACACTGTCACACACTGGCTGGAGTCAGGCATCACTGTGACACTGTCACATCCTGGCTGGGATCAAGCATCACTGTGACACTGTCACACACTGGCTGGAGTCAGGCATCACTGTGACACACTAGCTGGAGTTAGGCATCACTGTGACACACTAGCTGGATTTGGGGATCACTGTGACACACTGGCTGAAGTCAGGCATCACTGTGACACTGTCACACACTGGCTGCACTCGGGTATCACAGTGACAATGTCACACACTGGCTGGAGTCAGGCATCACTGTGACACTGTCACACACTGGCTGGAGTCAGGCATCACTGTGACAGTGTCATACACTGGCTGGAGTCAGGCATCACTGTAACACTGTCACGCACTGGCTGGAGTCGGGCACCACTGTGACACTGTGACGCACTGGCTGAAGTCAGGCATCGCTGTGACACACTGGCTGTAGTCAGGCATCACTGTGACACACTGGCTGGGGTCGGGCATCACTGTGACACACTAGCTGGAGTCGGGCATCACTGTCACACACTGGCTGGAGTCGTGCATCACTATGACACACTGGCTGGAGTCAGGCATCACTGTGACAATGTCACACACTGGCTGGAGTCAGGCATCACTGTGACACTGTCACATACTGGCTGGGGTCAAGTATCACTGTGACACTGTCACACACTGGCTGGAGTCAGGCATCACTGTGACACACTAGCTGGATTCGGGGATCACAGTGACACACTGGCTGAAGTCAGGCATCGCTGTGACACTGACACACGCTGGCTGGAGTCGGGCATCACTGTGACACACTGGCTGGAGTCAGGGATCACTGTGCCACAATGGCTGGAGTGGGGTATCACTTTGACACTGTCACACGCTGGCTGGAGTCGGGCATCACCGTGACACACTGCCTGGAATCGGGGATCACTGAGACACTGTCACACACTGGCTGCAGTCAGGCATCACTGTGACACACTGGCTGGAGTCAGGCATCACTGTGACACTGTGACACACTGGTTGGAGTCAGGCATCACTGATACACTGTCACACTTTGGTTGCACTCGGGTATCACTGTGACACTGTCACACACTGGCTGAAGTCAGGCATCACTGTGACACTGTCACACGCTGGCTGTAGTTGGGCATCACTGTGACACACTGGCTGGAGTGGGGCATCACTGTGATACACTGCCTGGAATCGGGGATCACTGTGACACTGTCACACACTGGCTGGAGTCAGGCATCACAGTGACACTGTCACACACTGGCTGGAGTCAGGCATCACTGTGACACTGTCACACACTGTCTGCACTCAGGCATAACTGTGACACACGGGCTGGAGTCAGGCATCACTGTGACACACTGGCTGGAGTCGGGCATCACTGTGACACTGTCACACACTGGCTGGACTCGTGCATCCCTGTGACCCACTGGCTGGTGTCAGGCATCACTGTGACACTGTCACGCACTGGCTGGAGTCAGGCATCACTGCGAAACTGTCACACATTGGCTGGAGTCAGGCATCACTGTGACACTGTCACACACTGGCTGGAGTCAGGCATCACTGTGACACTGTCACAAACCGGCTGCACTCGGGCATTACTGTGACACTGTCACACACTGGCTGGCGTCAGGCATCACTGTGACACTGTCACACACTGGTTGGAGTCAGGCATCACTGTGACACTGTCACATACTGGCTGGGGTCAAGCATCTTTTTGACACTGTCACACGCTGGCTGGAGTCGGGCATCACTGTGACACACTGGCTGATGTCCGGGATCACTGTGCCACACTGGCTGAAGTGGGGCATCACTGTGAAACTGTCACACGCTGGCTGGAGTCGGGCATCACTGTGACACTGTCACACACTGGCTGGAGTCAGGCATCACTGTGACACTGTCACACACTGGCTGGAGTCAGGCATCACTGTGACACTGTCACATACTGGCTGGGGTCAAGCATCACTGTGACACTGTCACACACTGGCTGGAGTCAGGCATCACTGTGACACACTGGCAGGAGTCAGGCATCACTGTGACACACTAGCTGGATTCGGGGATCACTGTGACACACTGGCTGAAGTCAGGCATCAGTGAGACACTGTCACACGCTGGCTGGAGTCGGGCATCACTGTGACACACTGGCTGGAGTCCGGGATCACTGTGCCACACTGGCTGGAGTCGGGCATCACTGTGACACTGTCACACGCTGGCTGCACTGAGGCATCACTTTGACACTGTCACACACCGGCTGCACTCGGGCAAAACTGTGACACTGTCACACACTGGCTGCACTCGGGCATCACTGTGACACTGTCACACACTGGCTGGAGTGAGGCATCACTGTAACACTGTCACACACCGGCTGCATTCGTGTATCACAGTGACACTGTCACACACTGGCTGCACTCAGGCAACACAGTGACACTGTCACACACCGGCTGCACTCGGGAATCACTGTGACACTGTCACACACTGGCTGGCGTCAGGCATCACTGTGACACTGTCACACACTGGCTGGAGTCAGGCATCACGGTGACAATGTCACATCCTGGCTGGGGTCAAGCATCACTGTGACACTGTCACACACTGGCTGGAGTCAGGCATCACTGTGACACACTGGCTGGAGTCAGGCATCACTGTGACACACTAGCTGGATTCGGGGATCACTGTGACACACTGGCTGAAGTCAGGCATCATTGAGACACTGTCACACGCTGGCTGGAGTCGGGCATCACTGTGACACACTGGCTGGAGTCCAGGATCACTGTGCCACACTGGCTGGAGTCGGGCATCACTGTCACACACTGGCTGGAGTCGGGCATCACTGTGACACACTGGCTGGAGTCGAGCAGCACTTTGACCCACTGGCTGGAGTCGGGCATCACTGTGACACTGTCACACACTGGCTGCACTCAGGCATCACTGTGACACTGTCACACCCCGGCTGCACTCGGGCATCACTGTGACACTGTCACACACTGTCTGGAGTCGGGCATCACTGTGACCTACTGGTTGGCGTCAGGCATCACTGTGACGCTGTCACACGCTGGCTGCACTCAGGCATCACTTTGACACTGTCACACACCGGCTGCACTCGGGCAAAACTGTGACACTGTCACACACTGGCTGCACTCGGGCATCACTGTGACACTGTCACACAATGGCTGGAGTGAGGCATCACTGTAACACTGTCACACACCGGCTGCACTCGTGTATCACAGTGACACTGTCACACACTGGCTGCACTCAGGCAACACAGTGACACTGTCAAGTACCCGCTGCACTCGGGAATCACTGTGACACTGTCACACACTGGCTGGCGTCAGGCATCACTGTGACACTGTCACACACTGGCTGGAGTCAGGCATCACTGTGACACTGTCACATACTGGCTGGGGTCAAGCATCTTTTTGACACTGTCACACACTGGCTGGAGTCAGTCATCACTGTGACACACTGGCTGTAGTCAGGCATCACTGTGACACACTAGCTGGATTTGGGGATCACTGTGACACACTGGCTGAAGTCAGGCATCTTTGCGACACTGTCACACGCTGGCTGGAGCCGGGCATCACTGTGACACACTGGCTGATGTCCGGGATCACTGTGCCACACTGGCTGGAGTGGGGCATCACTGTGAAACTGTCACACGCTGGCTGGAGTCGGGCATCACTGTGACACACTGCCTGGAATCGGGGATCACTGTGACACTGTCACACACTGGCTGGAGTCAGGCATCACTGTGACACTGTCACACACTGGCTGGAGTCAGGCATCACTGTGACACTGTCACATACTGGCTGGGGTCAAGCCTCACTGTGACACTGTCACACACTGGCTGGAGTCAGGCATCACTGTGACACACTGGCTGGAGTCAGGCATCACTGTGACACACTAGCTGGATTCGGGGATCACTGTGACACACTGGCTGATGTCACACATCAGTGAGACACTGTCACACGCTGGCTGGAGTCGGGCATCACTGTGACACACTGGCTGGAGTCCGGGATCACTGTGCCACACTGGCTGGAGTCGGGCATCTCTGTGACACTGTCACACGCTGGCTGGAGTCGGGCATCACTGTGACACACTGCCTGGAATCAGGGATGACTGAGACACGGTCACACACCGGCTGGATTCAGGCATCACTGTGACATTGTCACACACTGGCTGGAGTCAGGCATCACTGTGACACTGTGACACACTGGCTGGAATCAGGCATCACTGAGACACTGTCACACTTTGGTTGCACTCGGGTATCACTGTGATACTGTCACACACTGGCCGGAGTCAGGAATCACTGTGACACTGTCACACACTGGCTGGAGTCAGGCATCACTGTGACACTGTCACATCCTGGCTGGGATCAAGCATCACTGTGACACTGTCACACACTGGCTGGAGTCAGGCATCACTGTGACACACTAGCTGGAGTTAGGCATCACTGTGACACACTAGCTGGATTTGGGGATCACTGTGACACACTGGCTGAAGTCAGGCATCACTGTGACACTGTCACACACTGGCTGCACTCGGGTATCACAGTGACAATGTCACACACTGGCTGGAGTCAGGCATCACTGTGACACTGTCACACACTGGCTGGAGTCAGGCATCACTGTGACAGTGTCATACACTGGCTGGAGTCAGGCATCACTGTAACACTGTCACGCACTGGCTGGAGTCGGGCACCACTGTGACACTGTGACGCACTGGCTGAAGTCAGGCATCGCTGTGACACACTGGCTGTAGTCAGGCATCACTGTGACACACTGGCTGGGGTCGGGCATCACTGTGACACACTAGCTGGAGTCGGGCATCACTGTCACACACTGGCTGGAGTCGTGCATCACTATGACACACTGGCTGGAGTCAGGCATCACTGTGACAATGTCACACATTGGCTGGAGTCAGGCATCACTGTGACACTGTCACATACTGGCTGGGGTCAAGTATCACTGTGACACTGTCACACACTGGCTGGAGTCAGGCATCACTGTGACACACTAGCTGGATTCGGGGATCACAGTGACACACTGGCTGAAGTCAGGCATCGCTGTGACACTGACACACGCTGGCTGGAGTCGGGCATCACTGTGACACACTGGCTGGAGTCAGGGATCACTGTGCCACAATGGCTGGAGTGGGGTATCACTTTGACACTGTCACACGCTGGCTGGAGTCGGGCATCACCGTGACACACTGCCTGGAATCGGGGATCACTGAGACACTGTCACACACTGGCTGCAGTCAGGCATCACTGTGACACACTGGCTGGAGTCAGGCATCACTGTGACACTGTGACACACTGGTTGGAGTCAGGCATCACTGAGACACTGTCACACTTTGGTTGCACTCGGGTATCACTGTGACACTGTCACACACTGGCTGAAGTCAGGCATCACTGTGACACTGTCACACGCTGGCTGTAGTTGGGCATCACTGTGACACACTGGCTGGAGTGGGGCATCACTGTGATACACTGCCTGGAATCGGGGATCACTGTGACACTGTCACACACTGGCTGGAGTCAGGCATCACAGTGACACTGTCACACACTGGCTGGAGTCAGGCATCACTGTGACACTGTCACACACTGTCTGCACTCAGGCATAACTGTGACACACGGGCTGGAGTCAGGCATCACTGTGACACACTGGCTGGAGTCGGGCATCACTGTGACACTGTCACACACTGGCTGGACTCGTGCATCCCTGTGACCCACTGGCTGGTGTCAGGCATCACTGTGACACTGTCACGCACTGGCTGGAGTCAGGCATCACTGCGAAACTGTCACACATTGGCTGGAGTCAGGCATCACTGTGACACTGTCACACACTGGCTGGAGTCAGGCATCACTGTGACACTGTCACAAACCGGCTGCACTCGGGCATTACTGTGACACTGTCACACACCGGATGCACTCGTGCATCACTGTGACACTGTCACACACTGGCTGGACTCAGGCATCACTGTGACACTTCACACTTGGGTTGCACTCGGGTATCACTGTGACACTGTCACACACTGGCTGGAGTCAGGCATCACTGTGACACTGTCACACACTGGCTGGAGTCAGGCATCACTGTGACACTGTCACACACTGGCTGGAATCAGGCATCACTGTGACACTGTCACACACTGGCTGGAGTTAGGCATCACTGTGACACTGTCACACACTGGCTGGCGTCAGGCATCACTGGGACACACTGGCTGGAGTCGGGCATCACTGTCACACACTGGCTGGAGTCGGGCATCACTGTCACACACTGGCTGGAGTCGGGCATCACTGTCGCACACTGGCTGGATTAGGGCATCACTGTGACCTACTGGCTGGAGTCGGGCATCACTGTGACACTGACACACACTGGCTGCACTCAGGCATCACTGTGACACTGTCACACCCCGGCTACACTCGGGCATCACTGTGACACTGTCGCACACTGTCTGGAGTCGGGCATCACTGTGACCTACTGGTTGGAGTCGGGCATCACTGTGACGCTGTCACACGATGGCTGCACTCAGGCATCACTTTGACACTGTCACACACCGGCTGCACTCGGGCATCACTGTGACACTGTCACACGCTGGCTGGAGTTGGGGATCACTGTGTCACACTGGCTGGAGTCGGGCATCACTGTCACACACTGGCTGGAGTCGGGCATCACTGTCACACACTGGCTGGAGTCGGGCATCACTGTGAAACACTGGCTAAATTAGGGCATCACTGTGACCTACTGGCTGGTGTTGGGCATCACT
This sequence comes from Carcharodon carcharias, assembly GCF_017639515.1. Lineage (NCBI taxonomy): Eukaryota > Metazoa > Chordata > Chondrichthyes > Lamniformes > Lamnidae > Carcharodon > Carcharodon carcharias. The sequence continues at coordinate 11,517,714 of NC_054478.1, read as the reverse complement.
GTGACACTGTCACACACTGGCTGCACTCAGGCATTACTGTGACACTGTCACACCCCGGCTACACTCGGGCATCACTGTGACACTGTACCACACTGTCTGGAGTCGGGCATCACTGTGACCTACTGGTTGGAGTCGGGCATCACTGTGACGCTGTCACACGCTGGCTGCACTCAGACATCACTTTGACACTGTCACATGCTGGCTGGAGTGAGGCATCACTGTGACACACTGCCTGGAATCAGGGATCACTGAGACACGGTCACACACCGGCTGGAGTCAGGCATCACTGTGACACTGTCACACACTGGCTGGAGTCAGGCATCACTGTGACACTGTGACACACTGGCTGGAGTCAGGCATCACTGAGACACTGTCACACTTCGGTTGCACTCGGGTATCACTGTGATACTGTCACACACTGGCTGGAGTCAGGAATCACTGTGACACTGTCACACACTGGCTGGAGTCAGGCATCACTGTGACACTGTCACATCCTGGCTGGGGTCAAGCATCACTGTGACACTGTCACACACTGGCTGGAGTCAGGCATCACTGTGACACACTAGCTGGATTTGGGGATCACTGTGACACACTGGCTGAAGTCAGGCATCACTGTGACACTGTCACACACTGGCTGCACTCGGGTATCACAGTGACAATGTCACACACTGGCGGGAGTCAGGCATCACTGTGACACTGTCACACACTGGCTGGAGTCAGGCATCACTGTGACAGTGTCACACACTGGCTGGAGTCAGGCATCACTGTGACACTGTCACGCACTGGCTGGAGTCGGGCATCACTGAGACACTGTGACGCACTGGCTGAAGTCAGGCATCACTGTGACACACTGGCTGAAGTCAGGCATCACTGTGACACACTGGCTGGAGTCGGGCATCACGGTGACACACTAGCTGGAGTCGGGCATCACTGTCACACACTGGCTGGAGTCGGGCATCACTGTGACACACTGGCTGGTGTCGAGCAGCACTGTGACCCCCTGGCTGGAGTCGGGCATCACTGTGACACTGTCACACACTGGCTGAACTCAGGCATCACTGTGACACTGTCACACACCGGCTACACTCGGGCATCACTGTGACACTGTCACACACTGTCTGGAGTCGGGCATCACTGTGACCTACTGGTTGGCGTCGGGCATCACTGTGACACTGTCACACGCTGGCTGCACTCAGGCATCACTTTGACACTGTCACACAATGGCTGCACTTGGGCATCACTGTGACACTGTCACACACTGGCTGGAGAGAGGCATCACTGTGACACTGTCACACACCGGCTGCACTCGTGTATCACAGTGACACTGTCACAAACTGGCTGGAGTCAGGCATCACTTTGACACTGTCACGTACTGGCTGGAGTCGGGCATCACTGTGACACTGTGACGCGCTGGCTGATGTCAGGCATCACTGTGACACACTGGCTGAAGTCAGGCAAAACTGTGACACACTGGCTGGAGTCGGGCATCACTGTGACAAACTAGCTGGAGTCGGGCATCACTGTCACACACTGGCTGGAGTTGGGCATCACTGTGACACACTGGCTGGAGTCGAGCAGCACTGTGACCCACTGGCTGGAGTCGGGCATCACTGTGACACTGTCACGCACTGGCTGCACTCAGGCAACACAGTGACACTGTCACACAACGGCTGCACTCGGGAATCACTGTGACACTGTCACACACTGGCTGGCGTCAGGCATCACTGTGACACTGTCACACACTGGCTGGAGTCAGGCATCACTGTGACACTGTCACATACTGGCTGGGGTCAAGCATCTTTGTGACACTGTCACACACTGGCTGGAGTCAGTCATCACTGTGACACACTGGCTGGAGTCAGGCATCACTGTGACACACTAGCTGGATTTGGGGATCACTGTGACACACTGGCTGAAGTCAGGCATCACTGTGACACTGTCACACGCTGGCTGGAGTCGGGCATCACTGTGACACACTGGCTGATGTCCGGGATCACTGTGCCACTCTGGCTGGAGTGGGGCATCACTGTGACACTGTCACATGCTGGCTGGGGTCGGGCATCACTGTGACACACTGCCTGGAATCAGGGCTGACTGAGACACGGTCACACACCGGCTGGAGTCAGGCATCACTGTGACATTGTCACACACTGGCTGGAGTCAGGCATCACTGTGACACTGTGACACACTGGCTGGAATCAGGCATCACTGAGACACTGTCACACTTTGGTTGCACTCGGGTATCACTGTGATACTGTCACACACTGGCTGGAGTCAGGAATCACTGTGACACTGTCACACACAGGCTGGAGTCAGGCATCACTGTGACACTGTAACATCCTGGCTGGGATCAAGCATCACTGTGACACTGTCACACACTGGCTGGAGTCAGGCATCACTGTGACACACTAGCTGGAGTCAGGCATCACTGTGACACACTAGCTGGACTTGGGGATCACTGTGACACACTGGCTGAAGTCAGGCATCACTGTGACACTGTCACACACTGGCTGCACTCGGGTATCACAGTGACAATGTCACACACTGGCTGGAGTCAGGCATCACTGTGATACTGTCACACACTGGCTGGAATCAGGCATCACTGAGACACTGTCACACTTTGGTTGCACTCGGGTATCACTGTGATATTGTCACACACTTGCTGGAGTCAGGAATCACTGTGACACTGTCACAAACAGGCTGGAGTCAGGCATCACTGTGACACTGTCACATCCTGGCTGGGATCAAGCATCACTGTGACACTGTCACACACTGGCTGGAGTCAGGCATCACTGTGACACACTAGCTGGACTTGTGGATCACTGTGACACACTGGCTGAAGTCAGGCATCACTGTGACACTGTCACACACTGGCTGCACTCGGGTATCACAGTGACAATGTCACACACTGGCTGGAGTCAGGCATCACTGTGACACTGTCACACACTGGCTGGAGTCAGGCATCACTGTGACAGTGTCACACACTGGCTGGAGTCGGGCATCACTGTGACACTGTCACACACTGGCTGGAGTCGGGCACCACTGTGACACTGTGACGCACTGGCTGAAGTCAGGCATCACTGTGACACACTGGCTGTAGTCAGGCATCACTGTGACACACTGGCTGGAGTCGGGCATCACTGTGACACACTAGCTGGAGTCGGGCATCACTGTCACACACTGGCTGGAGTCGGGCATCACTGTGACGCACTGGCTGGAGTCGAGCAGCACTGTGACCCACTGGCTGGAGTCGGGCATCACTGTGACACACTAGCTGGATTCGGGGATCACTGTGACACACTGACTGAAGTCAGGCATCAATGAGACACTGTCAAACGCTGGCTGGAGTCGGGCATCACTGTGACACACTGGCTGGAGTCCGGGAACACTGTGCCACACTGGCTGGAGTCGGGCATCACTGTGACACTGTCACATGCTGGCTGGGGTCGGGCATCACTGTGACACACTGCCTGGAATCAGGGATCACTGAGACACGGTCACACACCGGCTGGAGTGAGGCATCACTGTGACACTGTCACTCACTGGCTGGAGTCAGGCATCACTGTGACACTGTGACACACTGGCTGGAGTCAGGCATCACTGAGACACTGTCACACTTCGGTTGCACTCGGGTATCACTGTGATACTGTCACACACTGGCTGGAGTAAAGAATCACTGTGACACTGTCACACACTGGCTGGAGTCAGGCATCACTGTGACACTGTCACATCCTGGCTGGGGTCAAGCATCACTGTGACACTGTCACACACTGGCTGGAGTCAGGCATCACTGTGACACACTAGCTGGATTTGGGGATCACTGTGACACACTGGCTGAAGTCAGGCATCACTGTGACACTGTCACACACTGGCTGCACTCGGGTATCACAGTGACAATGTCACACACTGGCGGGAGTCAGGCATCACTGTGACACTGTCACACACTGGCTGGAGTCAGGCATCACTGTGACAGTGTTACACACTGGCTGGAGTCAGGCATCACTGTGACACTGTCACGCACTGGCTGGAGTCGGGCATCACTGAGACACTGTGACGCACTGGCTGAAGTCAGGCATCACTGTGACACACTGGCTGAAGTCAGGCATCACTGTGACACACTGGCTGGAGTCGGGCATCACGGTGACACACTAGCTGGAGTCGGGCATCACTGTCACACACTGGCTGGTGTCGGGCATCACTGTGACACACTGGATGGTGTCGAGCAGCACTGTGACCCCCTGGCTGGAGTCGGGCATCACTGTGACACTGTCACACACTGGCTGCACTCAGGCATCACTGTGACACTGTCACACACCGGCTACACTCGGCCATCACTGTGACACTGTCACACACTGTCTGGAGTCGGGCATCACTGTGACCTACTGGTTGGCGTCGGGCATCACTGTGACACTGTCACACGCTGGCTGCACTCAGGCATCACTGAGACACTGTCACACTTTGGTTGCACTCGGGTATCACTGTGATACTGTCACACACTGGCCGGAGTCAGGAATCACTGTGACACTGTCACACACTGGCTGGAGTCAGGCATCACTGTGACACTGTCACATCCTGGCTGGGATCAAGCATCACTGTGACACTGTCACACACTGGCTGGAGTCAGGCATCACTGTGACACACTAGCTGGAGTTAGGCATCACTGTGACACACTAGCTGGATTTGGGGATCACTGTGACACACTGGCTGAAGTCAGGCATCACTGTGACACTGTCACACACTGGCTGCACTCGGGTATCACAGTGACAATGTCACACACTGGCTGCACTCGGGTATCACAGTGACAATGTCACACACTGGCTGGAGTCAGGCATCACTGTGACACTGTCACACACTGGCTGGAGTCAGGCATCACTGTGACAGTGTCACACACTGGCTGGAGTCAGGCATCACTGTGACACTGTCACGCACTGGCTGGAGTCGGGCACCACTGTGACACTGTGACGCACTGGCTGAAGTCAGGCATCGCTGTGACACACTGGCTGTAGTCAGGCATCACTGTGACACACTGGCTGGGGTCGGGCATCACTGTGACACACTAGCTGGAGTCGGGCATCACTGTCACACACTGGCTGGAGTCGTGCATCACTATGACACACTGGCTGGAGTCAGGCATCACTGTGACACTGTCACACACTGGCTGGAGTCAGGCATCACTGTGACACTGTCACATACTGGCTGGGGTCAAGTATCACTGTGACACTGTCACACACTGGCTGGAGTCAGGCATCACTGTGACACACTAGCTGGATTCGGGGATCACAGTGACACACTGGCTGAAGTCAGGCATCGCTGTGACACTGACACACGCTGGCTGGAGTCGGGCATCACTGTGACACACTGGCTGGAGTCAGGGATCACTGTGCCACAATGGCTGGAGTGGGGTATCACTTTGACACTGTCACACGCTGGCTGGAGTCGGGCATCACCGTGACACACTGCCTGGAATCGGGGATCACTGAGACACTGTCACACACTGGCTGCAGTCAGGCATCACTGTGACACACTGGCTGGAGTCAGGCATCACTGTGACACTGTGACACACTGGTTGGAGTCAGGCATCACTGAGACACTGTCACACTTTGGTTGCACTCGGGTATCACTGTGACACTGTCACACACTGGCTGAAGTCAGGCATCACTGTGACACTGTCACACGCTGGCTGTAGTTGGGCATCACTGTGACACACTGGCTGGAGTGGGGCATCACTGTGATACACTGCCTGGAATCGGGGATCACTGTGACACTGTCACACACTGGCTGGAGTCAGGCATCACAGTGACACTGTCACACACTGGCTGGAGTCAGGCATCACTGTGACACTGTCACACACTGTCTGCACTCAGGCATAACTGTGACACACGGGCTGGAGTCAGGCATCACTGTGACACACTGGCTGGAGTCGGGCATCACTGTGACACTGTCACACACTGGCTGGACTCGTGCATCCCTGTGACCCACTGGCTGGTGTCAGGCATCACTGTGACACTGTCACGCACTGGCTGGAGTCAGGCATCACTGCGAAACTGTCACACATTGGCTGGAGTCAGGCATCACTGTGACACTGTCACACACTGGCTGGAGTCAGGCATCACTGTGACACTGTCACAAACCGGCTGCACTCGGGCATTACTGTGACACTGTCACACACCGGATGCACTCGTGCATCACTGTGACACTGTCACACACTGGCTGGACTCAGGCATCACTGTGACACTTCACACTTGGGTTGCACTCGGGTATCACTGTGACACTGTCACACACTGGCTGGAGTCAGGCATCACTGTGACACTGTCACACACTGGCTGGAATCAGGCATCACTGTGACACTGTCACACACTGGCTGGAATCAGGCATCACTGTGACACTGTCACACACTGGCTGGAGTCAGGCATCACTGTGACACTGTCACACACTGGCTGGCGTCAGGCATCACTGGGACACACTGGCTGGAGTCGGGCATCACTGTCACACACTGGCTGGAGTCGGGCATCACTGTCACACACTGGCTGGATTAGGGCATCACTGTGACCTACTGGCTGGAGTCGGGCATCACTGTGACACTGACACACACTGGCTGCACTCAGGCATCACTGTGACACTGTCACACCCCGGCTACACTCGGGCATCACTGTGACACTGTCAGACACTGTCTGGAGTCGGGCATCACTGTGACCTACTGGTTGGAGTCGGGCATCACTGTGACGCTGTCACACGATGGCTGCACTCAGGCATCACTTTGACACTGTCACACACCGGCTGCACTCGGGCAAAACTGTGACACTGTCACACGCTGGCTGGAGTTGGGGATCACTGTGCCACACTGGCTGGAGTCGGGCATCACTGTCACACACTGGCTGGAGTCGGGCATCACTGTCACACACTGGCTGGAGTCGGGCATCACTGTGAAACACTGGCTAAATTAGGGCATCACTGTGACCTACTGGCTGGTGTTGGGCATCACTGTGACACTGTCACACACTGGCTGCACTCAGGCATTACTGTGACACTGTCACACCCCGGCTACACTCGGGCATCACTGTGACACTGTACCACACTGTCTGGAGTCGGGCATCACTGTGACCTACTGGTTGGAGTCGGGCATCACTGTGACGCTGTCACACGCTGGCTGCACTCAGGCATCACTTTGACACTGTCACATGCTGGCTGGAGTGAGGCATCACTGTGACACACTGCCTGGAATCAGGGATCACTGAGACACGGTCACACACCGGCTGGAGTCAGGCATCACTGTGACACTGTCACACACTGGCTGGAGTCAGGCATCACTGTGACACTGTGACACACTGGCTGGAGTCAGGCATCACTGAGACACTGTCACACTTCGGTTGCACTCGGGTATCACTGTGATACTGTCACACACTGGCTGGAGTCAGGAATCACTGTGACACTGTCACACACTGGCTGGAGTCAGGCATCACTGTGACACTGTCACATCCTGGCTGGGGTCAAGCATCACTGTGACACTGTCACACACTGGCTGGAGTCAGGCATCACTGTGACACACTAGCTGGATTTGGGGATCACTGTGACACACTGGCTGAAGTCAGGCATCACTGTGACACTGTCACACACTGGCTGCACTCGGGTATCACAGTGACAATGTCACACACTGGCGGGAGTCAGGCATCACTGTGACACTGTCACACACTGGCTGGAGTCAGGCATCACTGTGACAGTGTCACACACTGGCTGGAGTCAGGCATCACTGTGACACTGTCACGCACTGGCTGGAGTCGGGCATCACTGAGACACTGTGACGCACTGGCTGAAGTCAGGCATCACTGTGACACACTGGCTGAAGTCAGGCATCACTGTGACACACTGGCTGGAGTCGGGCATCACGGTGACACACTAGCTGGAGTCGGGCATCACTGTCACACACTGGCTGGAGTCGGGCATCACTGTGACACACTGGCTGGTGTCGAGCAGCACTGTGACCCCCTGGCTGGAGTCGGGCATCACTGTGACACTGTCACACACTGGCTGCACTCAGGCATCACTGTGACACTGTCACACACCGGCTACACTCGGGCATCACTGTGACACTGTCACACACTGTCTGGAGTCGGGCATCACTGTGACCTACTGGTTGGCGTCGGGCATCACTGTGACACTGTCACACGCTGGCTGCACTCAGGCATCACTTTGACACTGTCACACAATGGCTGCACTTGGGCATCACTGTGACACTGTCACACACTGGCTGGAGAGAGGCATCACTGTGACACTGTCACACACCGGCTGCACTCGTGTATCACAGTGACACTGTCACAAACTGGCTGGAGTCAGGCATCACTTTGACACTGTCACGTACTGGCTGGAGTCGGGCATCACTGTGACACTGTGACGCGCTGGCTGATGTCAGGCATCACTGTGACACACTGGCTGAAGTCAGGCAAAACTGTGACACACTGGCTGGAGTCGGGCATCACTGTGACAAACTAGCTGGAGTCGGGCATCACTGTCACACACTGGCTGGAGATGGGCATCACTGTGACACACTGGCTGGAGTCGAGCAGCACTGTGACCCACTGGCTGGAGTCGGGCATCACTGTGACACTGTCACGCACTGGCTGCACTCAGGCAACACAGTGACACTGTCACACAACGGCTGCACTCGGGAATCACTGTGACACTGTCACACACTGGCTGGCGTCAGGCATCACTGTGACACTGTCACACACTGGCTGGAGTCAGGCATCACTGTGACACTGTCACATACTGGCTGGGGTCAAGCATCTTTGTGACACTGTCACACACTGGCTGGAGTCAGTCATCACTGTGACACACTGGCTGGAGTCAGGCATCACTGTGACACACTAGCTGGATTTGGGGATCACTGTGACACACTGGCTGAAGTCAGGCATCACTGTGACACTGTCACACGCTGGCTGGAGTCGGGCATCACTGTGACACACTGGCTGATGTCCGGGATCACTGTGCCACTCTGGCTGGAGTGGGGCATCACTGTGACACTGTCACATGCTGGCTGGGGTCGGGCATCACTGTGACACACTGCCTGGAATCAGGGCTGACTGAGACACGGTCACACACCGGCTGGAGTCAGGCATCACTGTGACATTGTCACACACTGGCTGGAGTCAGGCATCACTGTGACACTGTGACACACTGGCTGGAATCAGGCATCACTGAGACACTGTCACACTTTGGTTGCACTCGGGTATCACTGTGATACTGTCACACACTGGCTGGAGTCAGGAATCACTGTGACACTGTCACACACAGGCTGGAGTCAGGCATCACTGTGACACTGTAACATCCTGGCTGGGATCAAGCATCACTGTGACACTGTCACACACTGGCTGGAGTCAGGCATCACTGTGACACACTAGCTGGAGTCAGGCATCACTGTGACACACTAGCTGGACTTGGGGATCACTGTGACACACTGGCTGAAGTCAGGCATCACTGTGACACTGTCACACACTGGCTGCACTCGGGTATCACAGAGACAATGTCACACACTGGCTGGAGTCAGGCATCACTGTGACACTGTCACACACTGGCTGCACTCGGGTATCACAGTGACAATGTCACACACTGGCTGGAGTCAGGCATCACTGTGACACTGTCACACACTGGCTGGAGTCAGGCATCACTGTGACACTGTCACACACTGGCTGGAGTCGGGCACCACTGTGACACTGTGACGCACTGGCTGAAGTCAGGCATCACTGTGACACACTGGCTGTAGTCAGGCATCACTGTGACACACTGGCTGGAGTCGGGCATCACTGTGACACACTAGCTGGAGTCGGGCATCACTGTCACACACTGGCTGGAGTCGGGCATCACTGTGACGCACTGGCTGGAGTCGAGCAGCACTGTGACCCACTGGCTGGAGTCGGGCATCACTGTGACACACTAGCTGGATTCGGGGATCACTGTGACACACTGACTGAAGTCAGGCATCACTGAGACACTGTCAAACGCTGGCTGGAGTCGGGCATCACTGTGACACACTGGCTGGAGTCCGGGAACACTGTGCCACACTGGCTGGAGTCGGGCATCACTGTGACACTGTCACATGCTGGCTGGGGTCGGGCATCACTGTGACACACTGCCTGGAATCAGGGATCACTGAGACACGGTCACACACCGGCTGGAGTGAGGCATCACTGTGACACTGTCACTCACTGGCTGGAGTCAGGCATCACTGTGACACTGTGACACACTGGCAGGAGTCAGGCATCACTGAGACACTGTCACACTTCGGTTGCACTCGGGTATCACTGTGATACTGTCACACACTGGCTGGAGTAAGGAATCACTGTGACACTGTCACACACTGGCTGGAGTCAGGCATCACTGTGACACTGTCACATCCTGGCTGGGGTCAAGCATCACTGTGACACTGTCACACACTGGCTGGAGTCAGGCATCACTGTGACACACTAGCTGGATTCGGGGATCACTGTGACACACTGGCTGAAGTCAGGCATCACTGTGACACTGTCACACACTGGCTGCACTCGGGTATCACAGTGACAATGTCACACACTGGCGGGAGTCAGGCATCACTGTGACACTGTCACACACTGGCTGGAGTCAGGCATCACTGTGACAGTGTTACACACTGGCTGGAGTCAGGCATCACTGTGACACTGTCACGCACTGGCTGGAGTCAGGCATCACTGAGACACTGTGACGCACTGGCTGAAGTCAGGCATCACTGTGACACACTGGCTGAAGTCAGGCATCACTGTGACACACTGGCTGGAGTCGGGCATCACGGTGACACACTAGCTGGAGTCGGGCATCACTGTCACACACTGGCTGGTGTTGGGCATCACTGTGACACACTGGCTGGTGTCGAGCAGCACTGTGACCCCCTGGCTGGAGTCGGGCATCACTGTGACACTGTCACACACTGGCTGCACTCAGGCATCACTGTGACACTGTCACACACCGGCTACACTCGGCCATCACTGTGACACTGTCACACACTGTCTGGAGTCGGCCATCACTGTGACCTACTGGTTGGCGTCGGGCATCACTGTGACACTGTCACACGCTGGCTGCACTCAGGCATCACTTTGACACTGTCACACAATGGCTGCACTCGGGCATCACTGTGACACTGTCACACACTGGCTGGAGAGAGGCATCACTGTGACACTGTCACACACCGGCTGCACTCGTGTATCACAGTGACACTGTCACGTACTGGCTGGAGTCGGGCATCACTGTGACAAACTAGCTGGAGTCGGGCATCACTGTCACACACTGGCTGGAGTTGGGCATCACTGTGACACACTAGCTGGAGTCGAGCAGCACTGTGACCCACTGGCTGGAGTCGGGCATCACTGTGACACTGTCACGCACTGGCTGCACTCAGGCAACACAGTGACACTGTCACACAACGGCTGCACTCGGGAATCACTGTGACACTTTCACACACTGGCTGGCGTCAGGCATCACTGTGACACTGTCACACACTGGCTGGGGTCAAGCATCTTTGTGACACTGTCACACACTGGCTGGAGTCAGTCATCACAGTGACACACTGGCTGGAGTCAGGCATCACTGTGACACACCAGCTGGATTTGGGGATCACTGTGACACACTGGCTGAAGTCAGGCATCACTGTGACACTGTCACACACTGGCTGGCGTCAGGCATCACTGTGACACTGTCACATACTGGCTGGGGTCAAGCATCTTTGTGACACTGTCACACACTGGCTGGAGTCAGTCATCACTGTGACACACTGGCTGGAGTCAGGCATCACTGTGACACACTAGCTGGATTTGGGGATCACTGTGACACACTGGCTGAAGTCAGGCATCACTGTGACACTGTCACACGCTGGCTGGAGTCGGGCATCACTGTGACACACTGGCTGATGTCCGGGATCACTGTGCCACTCTGGCTGGAGTGGGGCATCACTGTGACACTGTCACACGCAGGCTGGAGTCGGGCATCACTGTGACACACTGCCTGGAATCGGGGATCACTGTGACACTGTCACCCACTGGCTGGAGTCAGGCATCACTGTGACACTGTCACACACTGGCTGGAGTCAGGCATCACTGTGACACTGTCACATACTGGCTGGGGTCCAGCATCACTGTGACACTGTCACACACTGGCTGGAGTCAGGCATCACTGTGACACACTGGCTGGTGTCAGGCATCACTGTGACACACTAGCTGGATTCGGGGATCACTGTGACACACTGACTGAAGTCAGGCATCACTGAGACACTGTCACACGCTGGCTGGAGTCGGGCATCACTGTGACACACTGGCTGGAGTCCGGGATCACTGTGCCACACTGGCTGGAGTCGGGCATCACTGTGACACTGTCACATGCTGGCTGGGGTCGGGCATCACTGTGACACACTGCCTGGAATCAGGGATCACTGAGACACGGTCACACACCGGCTGGAGTGAGGCATCACTGTGGCACTGTCACTCACTGGCTGGAGTCAGGCATCACTGTGACACTGCGACACACTGGCTGGAATCAGGCATCACTGAGACACTGTGACACTTTGGTTGCACTCGGGTATCACTGTGATACTGTCACACACTGGCTGGAGTCAGGAATCACTGTGACACTGTCACACACAGGCTGGAGTCAGGCATCACTGTGACACTGTAACATCCTGGCTGGGATCAAGCATCACTGTGACACTGTCACACACTGGCTGGAGTCGGGCATCACTGTGACACACTAGCTGGAGTCAGGCATCACTGTGACACACTAGCTGGACTTGTGGATCACTGTGACACACTGGCTGAAGTCAGGCATCACTGTGACACTGTCACACACTGGCTGCACTCGGGTATCACAGTGACAATGTCACACACTGGCTGGAGTCAGGCATCACTGTGACACTGTCACACACTGGCTGGAATCAGGCATCACTGAGACACTGTCACACTTTGGTTGCACTCGGGTATCACTGTGATATTGTCACACACTTGCTGGAGTCAGGAATCACTGTGACACTGTCACACACAGGCTGGAGTCAGGCATCACTGTGACACTGTCACATCCTGGCTGGGATCAAGCATCACTGTGACACTGTCACACACTGGCTGGAGTCAGGCATCACTGTGACACACTAGCTGGAGTCAGGCATCACTGTGACACACTAGCTGGACTTGGGGATCACTGTGACACACTGGCTGAAGTCAGGCATCACTGTGACACTGTCACACACTGGCTGCACTCGGGTATCACAGTGACAATGTCACACACTGGCTGGAGTCAGGCATCACTGTGACACTGTCACACACTGGCTGGAGTCAGGCATCACTGTGACAGTGTCACACACTGGCTGGAGTCAGGCATCACTGTGACACTGTCACACACTGGCTGGAGTCGGGCACCACTGTGACACTGTGACGCACTGGCTGAAGTCAGGCATCACTTTGACACACTGGCTGAAGTCAGGCATCACTGTGACACACTGGCTGGAGTCGGGCATCACTGTGACACACTAGCTGGAGTCGGGCATCACTGTCACACACTGGCTGGAGTCGGGCATCACTGTGACACACTGGCTGGAGTCGAGCAGCACTGTGACCCACTGGCTGGAGTCGGGCATCACTGTGACACACTAGCTGGATTCGGGGATCACTGCGACACACTGACTGAAGTCAGGCATCACTGAGACACTGTCACACGCTGGCTGGAGTCGGGCATCACTGTGACACACTGGCTGGAGTCCGGGATCACTGTGCCACACTGGCTGGAGTCGGGCATCACTGTGACACTGTCACATGCTGGCTGGGGTCGGGCATCACTGTGACACACTGCCTGGAATCAGGGATCACTGAGACACGGTCACACACCGGCTGGAGTGAGGCATCACTGTGACACTGTCACACACTGGCTGGAGTCAGGCATCACTGTGACACTGTGACACACTGGCTGGAGTCAGGCATCACTGAGACACTGTCACACTTCGGTTGCACTCGGGTATCACTGTGATACTGTCACACACTGGCTGGAGTCAGGAATCACTGTGACACTGTCACACACTGGCTGGAGTCAGGCATCACTGTGACACTGTCACATCCTGGCTGGGGTCAAGCATCACTGTGACACTGTCACACACTGGCTGGAGTCAGGCATCACTGTGACACACTAGCTGGATTCGGGGATCACTGTGACACACTGGCTGAAGTCAGGCATCACTGTGACACTGTCACACACTGGCTGCACTCGGGTATCACAGTGACAATGTCACACACTGGCGGGAGTCAGGCATCACTGTGACACTGTCACACACTGGCTGGAGTCAGGCATCACTGTGACAGTGTCACACACTGGCTGGAGTCAGGCATCACTGTGACACTGTCACGCACTGGCTGGAGTCGGGCATCACTGAGACACTGTGACGCACTGGCTGAAGTCAGGCATCACTGTGACACACTGGCTGAAGTCAGGCATCACTGTCACACACTGGCTGGAGTCGGGCATCACGGTGACACACTGGCTGGTGTCGAGCAGCACTGTGACCCCCTGGCTGGAGTCGGGCATCACTGTGACACTGTCACACACTGGCTGCACTCAGGCATCACTGTGACACTGTCATACACTGGCTACACTCGGCCATCACTGTGACACTGTCACACACTGTCTGGAGTCGGGCATCACTGTGACCTACCGGTTGGCGTCGGGCATCACTGTGACACTGTCACACGCTGGCTGCACTCAGGCATCACTGTGACACTGCGACACACTGGCTGGAATCAGGCATCACTGAGACACTGTCACACACTGGCTGGAATCAGGAATCACTGTGACACTGTCACACACAGGCTGGAGTCAGGCATCATTGTGACACTGTAACATCCTGGCTGGGATCAAGCATCACTGTGACACTGTAACATCCTGGCTCGGATCAAGCATCACTGTGACACTGTCACACACTGGCTGGAGTCAGGCATCACTGTGACACACTAGCTGGAGTCAGGCATCACTGTGACACACTAGCTGGACTTGTGGATCACTGTGACACACTGGCTGAAGTCAGGCATCACTGTGACACTGTCACACACTGGCTGCACTCGGGTATCACAGTGACAATGTCACACACTGGCTGGAGTCAGGCATCACTGTGACACTGTCACACACTGGCTGGAATCAGGCATCACTGAGACACTGTCACACTTCGGTTGCACTCGGGTATCACTGTGATATTGTCACACACTTGCTGGAGTCAGGAATCACTGTGACACTGTCACACACAGGCTGGAGTCAGGCATCACTGTGACACTGTCACATCCTGGCTGGGATCAAGCATCACTGTGACACTGTCACACACTGGCTGGAGTCAGGCATCACTGTGACACACTAGCTGGAGTCAGGCATCACTGTGACACACTAGCTGCACTTGGGGATCACTGTGACACACTGGCTGAAGTCAGGCATCACTGTGACACTGTCACACACTGGCTGCACTCGGGTATCACAGTGACAATGTCACACACTGGCGGGAGTCAGGCATCACTGTGACACTGTCACACACTGGCTGGAGTCAGGCATCACTGTGACCGTGTCACACACTGGCTGGAGTCAGGCATCACTGTGACACTGTCACGCACTGGCTGGAGTCGGGCATCACTGAGACACTGTGACGCACTGGCTGAAGTCAGGCATCACTGTGACACACTGGCTGAAGTCAGGCATCACTGTGACACATTGGCTGGAGTCTGGCATCACGGTGACACACTGGCTGGTGTCGAGCAGCACTGTGACCCCCTGGCTGGAGTCGGGCATCACTGTGACACTGTCACACACTGGCTGCACTCAGGCATCACTGTGACACTGTCATACACTGGCTACACTCGGCCATCACTGTGACACTGTCACACACTGTCTGGAGTCGGGCATCACTGTGACCTACCGGTTGGCGTCGGGCATCACTGTGACACTGTCACACGCTGGCTGCACTCAGGCATCACTGTGACACTGCGACACACTGGCTGGAATCAGGCATCACTGAGACACTGTCACACACTGGCTGGAATCAGGAATCACTGTGACACTGTCACACACAGGCTGGAGTCAGGCATCACTGTGACACTGTAACATCCTGGCTGGGATCAAGCATCACTGTGACACTGTAACATCCTGGATGGGATCAAGCATCACCGTGACACTGTCACACACTGGCTGGAGTCAGGCATCACTGTGACACACTAGCTGGAGTCAGGCATCACTGTGACACACTAGCTGGACTTGGGGATCACTGTGACACACTGGCTGAAGTCAGGCATCACTGTGACACTGTCACACACTGGCTGCACTCGGGTATCACAGTGACAATGTCACACACTGGCTGGAGTCAGGCATCACTGTGACACTGTCACACACTGGCTGGAATCAGGCATCACTGAGACACTGTCACACTTTGGTTGCACTCGGGTATCACTGTGATATTGTCACACACTTGCTGGAGTCAGGAATCACTGTGACACTGTCACACACAGGCTGGAGTCAGGCATCACTGTGACACTGTCACATCCTGGCTGGGATCAAGCATCACTGTGACACTGTCACACACTGGCTGGAGTCAGGCATCACTGTGACACACTAGCTGGAGTCAGGCATCACTGTGACACACTAGCTGGACTTGGGGATCACTGTGACACACTGGCTGAAGTCAGGCATCACTGTGACACTGTCACACACTGGCTGCACTCGGGTATCACAGTGACAAAGTCACACACTGGCTGGAGTCAGGCATCACTGTGACACTGTCACACACTGGCTGGAGTCAGGCATCACTGTGACAGTGTCACACACTGGCTGGAGTCAGGCATCACTGTGACACTGTCACACACTGGCTGGAGTCGGGCACCACTGTGACACTGTGACGCACTGGCTGAAGTCAGGCATCACTGTGACACACTGGCTGAAGTCAGGCATCACTGTGACACACTGGCTGGAGTCGGGCATCACTGTGACACACTAGCTGGAGTCGGGCATCACTGTCACACACTGGCTGGAGTCGGGCATCACTGTGACACACTGGCTGGAGTCGAGCAGCACTGTGACCCACTGGCTGGAGTCGGGCATCACTGTGACACACTAGCTGGATTCGGGGATCACTGTGACACACTGACTGAAGTCAGGCATCACTGAGACACTGTCACACGCTGGCTGGAGTCGGGCATCACTGTGACACACTGGCTGGAGTCCGGGATCACTGTGCCACACTGGCTGGAGTCGGGCATCACTGTGACACTGTCACATGCTGGCTGGGGTCGGGCATCACTGTGACACACTGCCTGGAATCAGGGATCACTGAGACACGGTCACACACCGGCTGGAGTGAGGCATCACTGTGACACTGTCACACACTGGCTGGAGTCAGGCATCACTGTGACACTGTGACACACTGGCTGGAGTCAGGCATCACTGAGACACTGTCACACTTCGGTTGCACTCGGGTATCACTGTGATACTGTCACACACTGGCTGGAGTCAGGAATCACTGTGACACTGTCACACACTGGCTGGAGTCAGGCATCACTGTGACACTGTCACATCCTGGCTGGGGTCAAGCATCACTGTGACACTGTCACACACTGGCTGGAGTCAGGCATCACTGTGACACACTAGCTGGATTCGGGGATCACTGTGACACACTGGCTGAAGTCAGGCATCACTGTGACACTGTCACACACTGGCTGCACTCGGGTATCACAGTGACAATGTCACACACTGGCGGGAGTCAGGCATCACTGTGACACTGTCAAACACTGGCTGGAGTCAGGCATCACTGTGACAGTGTCACACACTGGCTGGAGTCAGGCATCACTGTGACACTGTCACGCACTGGCTGGAGTCGGGTATCACTGAGACACTGTGACGCACTGGCTGAAGTCAGGCATCACTGTGACACACTGGCTGAAGTCAGGCATCACTGTGACACACTGGCTGGAGTCGGGCATCACGGTGACACACTGGCTGGTGTCGAGCAGCACTGTGACCCCCTGGCTGGAGTTGGGCATCACTGTGACACTGTCACACACTGGCTGCACTCAGGCATCACTGTGACACTGTCATACACTGGCTACACTCGGCCATCACTGTGACACTGTCACACACTGTCTGGAGTCGGGCATCACTGTGACCTACCGGTTGGCGTCGGGCATCACTGTGACACTGTCACATGCTGGCTGCACTCAGGCATCACTGTGACACTGCGACACACTGGTTGGAATCAGGCATCACTGAGACACTGTCACACACTGGCTGGAATCAGGAATCACTGTGACACTGTCACACACAGGCTGGAGTCAGGCATCACTGTGACACTGTAACATCCTGGCTGGAGTCAGGCATCACTGAGACACTGTCACACTTCGGTTGCACTCGGGTATCACTGTGATACTGTCACACACTGGCTGGAGTCAGGAATCACTGTGACACTGTCACACACTGGCTGGAGTCAGGCATCACTGTGACACTGTCACATCCTGGCTGGGGTCAAGCATCACTGTGACACTGTCACACACTGGCTGGAGTCAGGCATCACTGTGACACACTAGCTGGATTCGGGGATCACTGTGACACACTGGCTGAAGTCAGGCATCACTGTGACACTGTCACACACTGGCTGCACTCGGGTATCACAGTGACAATGTCACACACTGGCGGGAGTCAGGCATCACTGTGACACTGTCACACACTGGCTGGAGTCAGGCATCACTGTGACAGTGTCACACACTGGCTGGAGTCAGGCATCACTGTGACACTGTCACGCACTGGCTGGAGTCGGGCATCACTGAGACACTGTGACGCACTGGCTGTAGTCAGGCATCACTGTGACACACTGGCTGAAGTCAGGCATCACTGTGACACACTGGCTGGAGTCGGGCATCACGGTGACACACTGGCTGGTGTCGAGCAGCACTGTGACCCCCTGGCTGGAGTCGGGCATCACTGTGACACTGTCACACACCGGCTACACTCGGCCATCACTGTGACACTGTCACACACTGTCTGGAGTCGGGCATCACTGTGACCTACTGGTTGGCGTCGGGCATCACTGTGACACTGTCACACGCTGGCTGCACTCAGGCATCACTTTGACACTGTCACACAATGGCTGCACTCGGGCATCACTGTGACACTGTCACACACTGGCTGGAGAGAGGCATCACTGTGACACTGTCACACACCGGCTGCACTCGTGTATCACAGTGACACTGTCACAAACTGGCTGGAGTCAGGCATCACTTTGACACTGTCACGTACTGGCTGGAGTCGGGCATCACTGTGACACTGTGACGCACTGGCTGATGTCAGGCATCACTGTGACACACTGGCTGAAGTCAGGCAAAACTGTGACACACTGGCTGGAGTCGGGCATCACTGTGACAAACTAGCTGGAGTCGGGCATCACTGTCACACAGTGGCTGGAGTTGGGCATCACTGTGACACACTGGCTGGAGTCGAGCAGCACTGTGACCCACTGGCTGGAGTCGGGCATCACTGTGACACTGTCACGCACTGGCTGCACTCAGGCAACACAGTGACACTGTCACACAACGGCTGCACTCGGGAATCACTGTGACACTGTCACACACTGGCTGGCGTCAGGCATCACTGTGACACTGTCACACACTGGCTGGGGTCAAGCATCTTTGTGACACTGTCACACACTGGCTGGAGTCAGTCATCACTGTGACACACTGGCTGGAGTCAGGCATCACTGTGACACTAGCTGGATTTGGGGATCACTGTGACACACTGGCTGAAGTCAGGCATCACTGTGACACTGTCACACACTGGCTGGCGTCAGGCATCACTGTGACACTGTCACATCCTGGCTGGGGTCAAGCATCACTGTGACACTGTCACACACTGGCTGGAGTCAGGCATCACTGTGACACACTAGCTGGATTCGGGGATCACTGTGACACACTGGCTGAAGTCAGGCATCACTGTGACACTGTCACACACTGGCTGCACTCGGGTATCACAGTGACAATGTCACACACTGGCGGGAGTCAGGCATCACTGTGACACTGTCACACACTGGCTGGAGTCAGGCATCACTGTGACAGTGTCACACACTGGCTGGAGTCAGGCATCACTGTGACACTGTCACGCACTGGCTGGAGTCGGGTATCACTGAGACACTGTGACGCACTGGCTGAAGTCAGGCATCACTGTGACACACTGGCTGAAGTCAGGCATCACTGTGACACACTGGCTGGAGTCGGGCATCACGGTGACACACTGGCTGGTGTCGAGCAGCACTGTGACCCCCTGGCTGGAGTCGGGCATCACTGTGACACTGTCACACACTGGCTGCACTCAGGCATCACTGTGATACTGTCATACACTGGCTACACTCGGCCATCACTGTGACACTGTCACACACTGTCTGGAGTCGGGCATCACTGTGACCTACCGGTTGGCGTCGGGCATCACTGTGACACTGTCACACGCTGGCTGCACTCAGGCATCACTGTGACACTGCGACACACTGGCTGGAATCAGGCATCACTGAGACACTGTCACACACTGGCTGGAATCAGGAATCACTGTGACACTGTCACACACAGGCTGGAGTCAGGCATCACTGTGACACTGTAACATCCTGGCTGGAGTCAGGCATCACTGAGACACTGTCACACTTCGGTTGCACTCGGGTATCACTGTGATACTGTCACACACTGGCTGGAGTCAGGAATCACTGTGACACTGTCACACACTGGCTGGAGTCAGGCATCACTGTGACACTGTCACATCCTGGCTGGGGTCAAGCATCACTGTGACACTGTCACACACTGGCTGGAGTCAGGCATCACTGTGACACACTAGCTGGATTCGGGGATCACTGTGACACACTGGCTGAAGTCAGGCATCACTGTGACACTGTCACACACTGGCTGCACTCGGGTATCACAGTGACAATGTCACACACTGGCGGGAGTCAGGCATCACTGTGACACTGTCACACACTGGCTGGAGTCAGGCATTACTGTGACAGTGTCACACACTGGCTGGAGTCGGGCATCACTGAGACACTGTGACGCACTGGCTGTAGTCAGGCATCACTGTGACACACTGGCTGAAGTCAGGCATCACTGTGACACACTGGCTGGAGTCGGGCATCACGGTGACACACTGGCTGGTGTCGAGCAGCACTGTGACCCCCTGGCTGGAGTCGGGCATCACTGTGACACTGTCACACACTGGCTGCACTCAGGCATCACTGTGACACTGTCACACACCGGCTACACTCGGCCATCACTGTGACACTGTCACACACTGTCTGGAGTCGGGCATCACTGTGACCTACTGGTTGGCGTCGGGCATCACTGTGACACTGTCACACGCTGGCTGCACTCAGGCATCACTTTGACACTGTCACACAATGGCTGCACTCGGGCATCACTGTGACACTGTCACACACTGGCTGGAGAGAGGCATCACTGTGACACTGTCACACACCGGCTGCACTCGTGTATCACAGTGACACTGTCACAAACTGGCTGGAGTCAGGCATCACTTTGACACTGTCACGTACTGGCTGGAGTCGGGCATCACTGTGACACTGTGACGCACTGGCTGATGTCAGGCATCACTGTGACACACTGGCTGAAGTCAGGCAAAACTGTGACACACTGGCTGCAGTCGGGCATCACTGTGACAAACTAGCTGGAGTCGGGCATCACTGTCACACACTGGCTGGAGTTGGGCATCACTGTGACACACTGGCTGGAGTCGAGCAGCACTGTGACCCACTGGCTGGAGTCGGGCATCACTGTGACACTGTCACGCACTGGCTGCACTCAGGCAACACAGTGACACTGTCACACAACGGCTGCACTCGGGAATCACTGTGACACTGTCACACACTGGCTGGCGTCAGGCATCACTGTGACACTGTCACACACTGGCTGGGGTCAAGCATCTTTGTGACACTGTCACACACTGGCTGGAGTCAGTCATCACTGTGACACACTGGCTGGAGTCAGGCATCACTGTGACACTAGCTGGATTTGGGGATCACTGTGACACACTGGCTGAAGTCAGGCATCACTGTGACACTGTCACACACTGGCTGGCGTCAGGCATCACTGTGACACTGTCACATACTGGCTGGGGTCAAGCATCTTTGTGACACTGTCACACACTGGCTGGAGTCAGTCATCACTGTGACACACTGGCTGGAGTCAGGCATCACTGTGACACACTAGCTGGATTTGGGGATCACTGTGACACACTGGCTGAAGTTAGGCATCACTGTGACACTGTCACACGCTGGCTGGAGTCGGGCATCACTGTTACACACTGGCTGATGTCCGGGATCACTGTGCCACTCTGGCTGAAGTGGGGCATCACTGTGACACTGTCACACGCTGGCTGGAGTCGGGCATCACTGTGACACACTGCCTGGAAGCGGGGATCACTGTGACACTGTCACACACTGGCTGGAGTCAGGCATCACTGTGACACTGTCACACACTGGCTGGAGTCAGGCATCACTGTGACACTGTCACATACTGGCTGGGGTCCAGCATCACTGTGACACTGTCACACACTGGCTGGAGTCAGGCATCACTGTGACACACTGGCTGGTGTCAGGCATCACTGTGACACACTAGCTGGATTCGGGGATCACTGTGACACACTGACTGAAGTCAGGCATCACTGAGACACTGTCACACGCTGGCTGGAGTCGGGCATCACTGTGACACACTGGCTGGTGTCCGGGATCACTGTGCCACACTGGCTGGAGTCGGGCATCACTGTGACACTGTCACATGCTGGCTGGGGTCGGGCATCACTGTGACACACTGCCTGGAATCAGGGATCACTGAGACACGGTCACACACCGGCTGGAGTGAGGCATCACTGTGACACTGTCACTCACTGGCTGGAGTCAGGCATCACTGTGACACTGCGACACACTGCCTGGAATCAGGCATCACTGAGACACTGTCACACTTTGGTTGCACTCGGGTATCACTGTGATACTGTCACACACTGGCTGGAGTCAGGAATCACTGTGACACTGTCACACACAGGCTGGAGTCCGGCATCACTGTGACACTGTAACATCCTGGCTGGGATCAAGCATCACTGTGACACTATCACACACTGGCTGGAGTCAGGCATCACTGTGACACACTAGCTGGAGTCAGGCATCACTGTGACACACTAGCTGGACTTGGGGATCACTGTGACACACTGGCTGAAGTCAGGCATCACTGTGACACTGTCACACACTGGCTGCACTCGGGTATCACAGTGACAATGTCACACACTGGCTGGAGTCAGGCATCACTGTGACACTGTCACACACTGGCTGGAATCAGGCATCACTGAGACACTGTCACACTTTGGTTGCACTCGGGTATCACTGTGAAATTGTCACACACTTGCTGGAGTCAGGAATCACTGTGACACTGTCACACACAGGCTGGAGTCAGGCATCACTGTGACACTGTCACATCCTGGCTGGGATCAAGCATCACTGTGACACTGTCACACACTGGCTGGAGTCAGGCATCACTGTGACACACTAGCTGGAGTCAGGCATCACTGTGACACACTAGCTGGACTTGGGGATCACTGTGACACACTGGCTGAAGTCAGGCATCACTGTGACACTGTCACACACTGGCTGCACTCGGGTATCACAGTGACAATGTCACACACTGGCTGGAGTCAGGCATCACTGTCACACACTGGCTGGCGTCAGGCATCACTGTGACACTGTCACACACTGGCTGGAGTCAGGCATCACTGTGACACTGTCACCTACTGGCTGGGGTCAAGCATCTTTGTGACACTGTCACACACTGGCTGGAGTCAGTCATCACTGTGACACACTGGCTGGAGTCAGGCATCACTGTGACACACTAGCTGGATTTGGGGATCACTGTGACACACTGGCTGAAGTCAGGCATCACTGTGACACTGTCACACGCTGGCTGGAGTCGGGCATCACTGTGACACACTGGCTGATGTCCGGGATCACTGTGCCACTCTGGCTGGAGTGGGGCATCACTGTGACACTGTCACGCGCTGGCTGGAGTCGGGCATCACTGTGACACACTGCCTGGAATCGGGGATCACTGTGACACTGTCACACACTGGCTGGAGTCAGGCATCACTGTGACACTGTCACACACTGGCTGGAGTCAGGCATCACTGTGACACTGTCACATACTGGCTGGGGTCCAGCATCACTGTGACACTGTCACACACTGGCTGGAGTCAGGCATCACTGTGACACACTGGCTGGTGTCAGGCATCACTGTGACACACTAGCTGGATTCGGGGATCACTGTGACACACTGACTGAAGTCAGGCATCACTGAGACACTGTCACACGCTGGCTGGAGTCGGGCATCACTGTGACACACTGGCTGGAGTCCGGGATCACTGTGCCACACTGGCTGGAGTCGGGCATCACTGTGACACTGTCACATGCTGGCTGGGGTCGGGCATCACTGTGACACACTGCCTGGAATCAGGGATCACTGAGACACGGTCACACACCGGCTGGAGTGAGGCATCACTGTGACACTGTCACTCACTGGCTGGAGTCAGGCATCACTGTGACACTGCGACACACTGGCTGGAATCAGGCATCACTGAGACACTGTCACACTTTGGTTGCACTCGGGTATCACTGTGATACTGTCACACACTGGCTGGAGTCAGGAATCACTGTGACACTGTCACACACAGGCTGGAGTCCGGCATCACTGTGACACTGTAACATCCTGGCTGGGATCAAGCATCACTGTGACACTATCACACACTGGCTGGAGTCAGGCATCACTGTGACACACTAGCTGGAGTCAGGCATCACTGTGACACACTAGCTGGACTTGGGGATCACTGTGACACACTGGCTGAAGTCAGGCATCACTGTGACACTGTCACACACTGGCTGCACTCGGGTATCACAGTGACAATGTCACACACTGGCTGGAGTCAGGCATCACTGTGACACTGTCACACACTGGCTGGAATCAGGCATCACTGAGACACTGTCACACTTTGGTTGCACTCGGGTATCACTGTGAAATTGTCACACCTTTGCTGGAGTCAGGAATCACTGTGACACTGTCACACACTGGCTGGAGTCAGGCATCACTGTGACACTGTCACATCCTGGCTGGGATCAAGCATCACTGTGACACTGTCACACACTGGCTGGAGTCAGGCATCACTGTGACACACTAGCTGGAGTCAGGCATCACTGTGACACACTAGCTGGACTTGGGGATCACTGTGACACACTGGCTGAAGTCAGGCATCACTGTGACACTGTCACACACTGGCTGCACTCGGGTATCACAGTGACAATGTCACACACTGGCTGGAGTCAGGCATCACTGTGACACTGTCACACACTGGCTGGCGTCAGGCATCACTGTGACACTGTCACACACTGGCTGCACTCAGGCAACACAGTGACACTATCACACACCGGCTGCACTCAGGCATCACTGTGACACTGTCACACACCGGCTGCACTCGGGAATCACTGTGACACTGGCACACACTGGCTGGAGTCAGGCATCACTGTGACACTGTCACACACTGGCTGGAGTCAGGCATCACTGAGACACTGTCACACTTCGGTTGCACTCGGGTATCACTGTGATACTGTCACACACTGGCTGGAGTCAGGAATCACTGTGACACTGTCACACACTGGCTGGAGTCAGGCATCACTGTGACACTGTCACATCCTGGCTGGGGTCAAGCATCACTGTGACACTGTCACACACTGGCTGGAGTCAGGCATCACTGTGACACACTAGCTGGATTCGGGGATCACTGTGACACACTTGCTGAAGTCAGGCATCACTGTGACACTGTCACACGCTGGCTGGAGTCGGGCATCACTGTGACACACTGGCTGGAGTCCAGGATAACTTTGCCACAATGGCTGGAGTGGGGCATCAATTTGACACTGTCACACGCTGGCTGGAGTCGGTCATCACTGTGACACACTGCCTGGAATCGGGGATCACTGTGACACTGTCACACACTGGCTGGAGTGAGGCATCACTGTGACACTGTCACACACTGGCTGGAGTCAGGCATCACTGTGACACTGTGACACACTGGCTGGAATCAGGCATCACTGAGACACTGTCACACTTTGCTTGCACTCGGGTATCACTGTGATACTGTCACACACTGGCTGGAGTCAGGCATCACTGTGACACTGTCACACACTGGCTGGAGTCAGGCATCACTGTGACACTGTCACATCCTGGCTGGGGTCAAGCATCACTGTGACACTGTCACACACTGGCTGGAGTCAGGCATCACTGTGACACACTAGCTGGATTCGGGGATCACTGTGACACACTGGCTGAAGTCAGGCATCACTGTGACACTGTCACACACTGGCTGCACTCGGGTATCACAGTGACAATGTCACACACTGGCGGGAGTCAGGCATCACTGTGACACTGTCACACACTGGCTGGAGTCAGGCATCACTGTGACAGTGTCACACACTGGCTGGAGTCAGGCATCACTGTGACACTGTCACGCACTGGCTGGAGTCGGGCATCACTGAGACACTGTGACGCACTGGCTGAAGTCAGGCATCACTGTGACACACTGGCTGAAGTCAGGCATCACTGTGACACACTGGCTGGAGTCGGGCATCACGGTGACACACTGGCTGGTGTCGAGCATCACTGTGACAGACTGGCTGGAGTCGGGCATCACTGTGACACACTAGCTAGAGTCGGGCATCACTGTCACACACTAGCTGGAGTCGGGCATCACTGTCACACACTGGCTGGATTCGGGCATCACTGTGACACACTGGCTAGAGTCGAGCAGCACTGTGACCCACTGGCTGGAGTCGGGCATCACTGTGACACTGTCACACACCGGCTTCACTCAGGCAACACAGTGACACTATCACACACTGGCTGCACTCAGGCATCACTGTGACACTGTCACACACCGGCTGCACTCGGGAATCACTGTGACACTGTCACACACTGGCTGGAGTCAGGCATCTCTGTGACACTGTCACACACTGGCTGGAGTCAGGCATCACTGTGACACTGTCACATACTGGCTGGGGTCAAGTATCACTGTGACACTGTCACACACTGGCTGGAGTCAGGCATCACTGTGAGACACTAGCTGGATTCGGGGATCACTGTGACACACTGGCTGAAGTCAGGCATCAGTGAGACTCTGTCACACGCTGGCTGGAGTCGGGCATCACTGTGACACACTGGCTGGAGTCCGGGATAACTGTGCCACAATGGCTGGAGTGGGGCATCACTGTGACACTGTCACACGCTGGCTGGAGTCGGGCATCACTGTGACACACTGCCTAGAATCGGGGATCACTGAGACACTGTCACACACTGGCTGGAGTCAGGCATCACTGTGACACTGTCACACACTGGCTGGAGTCAGGCATCACTGTGACACTGTGACACACTGGCTGGAGTCAGGCATCACTGAGACACTGTCACTCTTTGGTTGCACTCGGGTAACACTGTGATACTGTCACACACTGGCTGGAGTCAGGCATCACTGTGACACTGTTACACACTGGCTGGAGTCAGGCATCACTGTGACACTGTCACATACTGGCTGGGGTCAAGCATCACTGTGACACTGTCACACACTGGCTGGAGTCGGGCATCACTGTGACACACTGGCTGGAGTCGGGCATCACTGTGACACACTGGCTGGAGTCGGGCATCTCTGTGACACCCTGGCTGGAGTCGGGCATCACTGTGAACACACCTGCTGGAGTAGGGCATCACTGTGACACACTGGCTGGAGTCAGGCATCACTGTGACACACTGGCTGGAGTCGGGCATCACTGTGACACACTAGCTGGAGTCGGGCATCATTGTGACCCACTGGCTGGAGTCGGGCATCACTGTGACCCACTGGCTGGAGTCGGGCATCACTGTGACACACTGGCTGGAGTTGGGGATCACTGTGATACACTGGCTGGAGTCGGGATCACTGTGACACACTGGCTGGAGTCCGACATCACTGTGACACTGTCACACTCTGGCTGGAGATGGGCATCACTGTGCCACACTAGCTGGAGTCAGGCATCACTGTGACACTGGCACACGCTGGCTGGAGTGGAGGATCACTGTGTTACTGTCACACGCTGGCTGGATTCTGGCATCACTGTGACACATTGGCTTGATTCGGACATCACTGTGACACACTGGCTGGGGTCAGGCATCACTGTGACACTGTCACACACTGGCTGGAGTCAGGCATCACTGTGACACTGTCACACACTGGCTTGAGTTACGCATCACAGTGACAGTGCCACACACTGGCTGGAGTCCGGCATCACTGTGACACTGTCACACGCTGGCTGGATTCTGACATCACTGTGACACATTGGCTTGATTCGGACATCACTGTGACACACTGGCTGGAGTTGGGCATCACTGTGACACTGTCACACACTGGCTGCACTCAGGCATCACTGTGACACTGTCACACACCGGCTGCACTCGGGCATCACCGTGACACTGTCACACACTGGCTGGAGTCGGGCATCACTGTGACCTACTGGTTGGAGTCGGGCATCACTGTGACACTGTCACACGCTGTTTGCACTCAGGCATCACTTTGACACTGTCACACACTGGCTGGAGTCAGCCATCACTGTGACACTGTCACACTCTGGCTGCACTCGGGTATCACAGTGACACTGTCACACACTGGCTGGAGTCAGGCATTACTGTAACACTGTCACACACTGGCTGGAGTCAGGCATCAATGTGACACTGTCACACATTGGCTGGAGTCAGGCATCACAGTGACAGTGCCACACATTGGCTGGAGTCAGGCATCACTGTGACACTGTCACACACTGGCTGGAATCGGGCATTACTGTGACACTGTGACGCCCTGGCTGGAGTTGGGCATCACTTTCACACACTGGATGGAGTCGAGCATCACTGTGACCCACTGGCTGGAGTCGGGCATCACTGTGACATTGTCACACACCGGCTGCACTCGGGCATCACTGTGACACTGTCACACACTGGCTGGAGTCGGGCATCACTGTGACCTACTGATTGTAGTCGGGCAACACTGTTACACTGTCACACACTGGCTGGAGTCAGGCATCACTGTGGAGCTATCACACACTGGCTGGAGTCAGGCATCACTGTGACACTGTCACACACTGGCTGGAGTCGGGCATCACTGTGACACTGTGACGCACTGGCTGGAGTTGGGCATCACTGTGACACACTGGCTGGAATCGAGCATCACTGTGACCCACTGGCTGGAGCCGGGCATCACTGTGACTCTGTCACAAACTGGCTTCACTCAGGCAACACTATGAAACTGTCACACACTGGATGCACTCGGGCATCACTGTGAGACTGTCACACACTGGCTGGAGTCCGGCATCACTGTGACACTGTCACACACTGGCTGGAGTCAGGCATCACTGTGACACTGTCACACTTTGGTTGCACTCGGGTATCACTGTGACACTATCACACACTGGCTGGCGTCAGGCATCACTGTGACACACTGGCTGGAGTCGGTCATTACTGTCACACACTGGCTGGAGTCGGGCATCACGGTCACACACTGGCTGGAGTCGGGCATCACTGTGACACACTGGCTGGATTAGGGCATCACTGTGACACACTGGCTGGATTAGGGCATCACTGTGACACTGTCACACACTGGCTGCACTCAGGCATCACTGTGACACTGTCACACCCCGGCTACACTCGGGCATCACGGTGACACTGTCACACACTGGCTGGAGTCGGGCATCACAGTGACCTACTGGTTGGAGTCGGGCATCACTGTGACGCTGTCACACGCTGGCTGCACTCAGGCATCACTTTGACAATGTCAAACACCGGCTGCACTCAGGCAAAACTGTGACAGTGTCACACACTGGCTGGTGTCAGGCATCACTGTGACACTGTCACACACCGGCTGCACTCGTGTATCACAGTGACACTGTCACACACTGGTTGGAGTCAGGCGTCACTGTGACAATGTCACACACTGGCTGGAGTCAGGCATCACTGTGACACTGTCACACACTGGCTGGGGTCGGGCATCACTGAGACACTGTGACGCACTGGCTGAAGTCAGGCATCACTGTGACACTGTCACACACCGGCTACACTCGGCCATCACTGTGACACTGTCACACACTGTCTGGTGTCGGGCATCACTGTGACCTACTGGTTGGCGTCGGGCATCACTGTGACACTGTCACACGCTGGCTGCACTCAGGCATCACTGTGACACTGCGACACACTGGCTGCACTCAGGCATCACTGTGACACTGTCACACACTGGCTGGAGAGCAGGAATCACTGTGACACTGTCACACACAGGCTGGAGTCAGGCATCACTGTGACACTGTAACAAACAGGCTGGAGTCAGGCATCACTGTGACACTGTCACACTACGTTGCACTCGGGGTCAAGCACTTGTGACACTGTCACACACTGGCTGGAGTCAGGCATCACTGTGACACTGGCTGGAAGTCAGGCACACTGGACACACTAGTCTGGCATCTCTGGGATCACTGTGCACATCCTGGCTGAGTCAAGCATCACTGTGACACTGTCACACACTGGCTGGAGTCGGGCATCACTGTGACACACTGGCTGATGTCGGGATCACTGTGACACTCTGGCTGGAGTCAGGGCCTCACTGTGACACTGTCACGCGCTGGCTGGAGTCGGGCATCACTGTGACACACTGCCTGGAATCGGGGATCACTGTGACACTGTCACACACTGGCTGGAGTCAGGCATCACTGTGACACTGTCACACACTGGCTGGAGTCAGGCATCACTGTGACACTGTCACATACTGGCTGGGGTCCAGCATCACTGTGACACTGTCACACACTGGCTGGAGTCAGGCATCACTGTGACACACTGGCTGGTGTCAGGCATCACTGTGACACACTAGCTGGATTCGGGGATCACTGTGACACACTGACTGAAGTCAGGCATCACTGAGACACTGTCACACGCTGGCTGGAGTCGGGCATCACTGTGACACACTGGCTGGAGTCCGGGATCACTGTGCCACACTG
The DNA here is from genome assembly GCF_017639515.1 of Carcharodon carcharias. Classification (NCBI taxonomy): domain Eukaryota; kingdom Metazoa; phylum Chordata; class Chondrichthyes; order Lamniformes; family Lamnidae; genus Carcharodon; species Carcharodon carcharias. The sequence goes on along the minus strand of NC_054478.1, from coordinate 11,486,588 downwards.
GCTGGAGTCGGGCATCACTGTGACACTGTCACATGCTGGCTGGGGTCGGGCATCACTGTGACACACTGCCTGGAATCAGGGATCACTGAGACACGGTCACACACCGGCTGGAGTGAGGCATCACTGTGACACTGTCACTCACTGGCTGGAGTCAGGCATCACTGTGACACTGCGACACACTGGCTGGAATCAGGCATCACTGAGACACTGTCACACTTTGGTTGCACTCGGGTATCACTGTGATACTGTCACACACTGGCTGGAGTCAGGAATCACTGTGACACTGTCACACACAGGCTGGAGTCCGGCATCACTGTGACACTGTAACATCCTGGCTGGGATCAAGCATCACTGTGACACTATCACACACTGGCTGGAGTCAGGCATCACTGTGACACACTAGCTGGAGTCAGGCATCACTGTGACACACTAGCTGGACTTGGGGATCACTGTGACACACTGGCTGAAGTCAGGCATCACTGTGACACTGTCACACACTGGCTGCACTCGGGTATCACAGTGACAATGTCACACACTGGCTGGAGTCAGGCATCACTGTGACACTGTCACACACTGGCTGGAATCAGGCATCACTGAGACACTGTCACACTTTGGTTGCACTCGGGTATCACTGTGAAATTGTCACACACTTGCTGGAGTCAGGAATCACTGTGACACTGTCACATCCTGGCTGGGATCAAGCATCACTGTGACACTGTCACACACTGGCTGGAGTCAGGCATCACTGTGACACACTAGCTGGAGTCAGGCATCACTGTGACACACTAGCTGGACTTGGGGATCACTGTGACACACTGGCTGAAGTCAGGCATCACTGTGACACTGTCACACACTGGCTGCACTCGGGTATCACAGTGACAATGTCACACACTGGCTGGAGTCAAGCATCACTGTGACACTGTCACACACAGGCTGGAGTCAGGCATCACTGTGACACTGTCACACACTGGCTGGAGTCGGGCACCACTGTGACACTGTGACGCACTGGCTGAAGTCAGGCATCACTGTGACACACTGGCTGTAGTCAGGCATCACTGTGACACACTGGCTGGAGTCGGGCATCACTGTGACACACTAGCTGGAGTCGGGCATCACTGTCACACACTGGCTGGAGTCGGGCATCACTGTGACACACTGGCTGGAGTCGAGCAGCACTGTGACCCACTGGCTGGAGTCGGGCATCACTGTGACACTGTCACACACTGGCTGCACTCAGGCAACACAGTGACACTATCACACACCGGCTGCACTCAGGCATCACTGTGACACTGTCACACACCGGCTGCACTCGGGAATCACTGTGACACTGGCACACACTGGCTGGAGTCAGGCATCACTGTGACACTGTCACACACTGGCTGGAGTCAGGCATCACTGTGACACTGTCACATACTGGCTGGGGTCAAGTATCACTGTGACACTTTCACACACTGGCTGGAGTCAGGTATCACTGTGACACACTAGCTGGATTCGGGGATCACTGTGACACACTTGCTGAAGTCAGGCATCACTGTGACACTGTCACACGCTGGCTGGAGTCGGGCATCACTGTGACACACTGGCTGGAGTCCAGGATAACTTTGCCACAATGGCTGGAGTGGGGCATCAATTTGACACTGTCACACGCTGGCTGGAGTCGGTCATCACTGTGACACACTGCCTGGAATCGGGGATCACTGTGACACTGTCACACACTGGCTGGAGTGAGGCATCACTGTGACACTGTCACACACTGGCTGGAGTCAGGCATCACTGTGACACTGTGACACACTGGCTGGAATCAGGCATCACTGAGACACTGTCACACTTTGCTTGCACTCGGGTATCACTGTGATACTGTCACACACTGGCTGGAGTCAGGAATCACTGTGACACTGTCACACACTGGCTGGAGTCAGGCATCACTGTGACAGTGTCACATCCTGGCTGGGATCAAGCATCACTGTGACACTGTCACACACTGGCTGGAGTCAGGCATCACTGTGACACACTAGCTGGAGTCAGGCATCACTGTGACACACTAGCTGGATTTGGGGATCACTGTGACACACTGGCTGAAGTCAGGCATCACTGTGACACACTGGCTGGAGTCAGGCATCACTGTGACACTGTCACACACTAGCTGGAGTCAGGCATCACTGTGACAGTGTCACACACTGGCTGGAGTCAGGCATCACTTTGACACTGTCACGCACTGGCTGGAGTCAGGCACCACTGTGACACTGTGGTGCACTGGCTGAAGTCAGGCATCACTGTGACACACTGGCTGTAGTCAGGCATCACTGTGACACACTGGCTGGAGTCAGGCATCACTGTGACACACTGGCTGGAGTCAGGCATCACTGTGACACACTGGCTGGAGTCGGGCATCACTGTGACACACTAGCTGGAGTCGGGCATCACTGTCACACACTAGCTGGAGTCGGGCATCACTGTCACACAGTGGCTGGATTCGGGCATCACTGTGACACACTGGCTGGAGTCGAGCAGCACTGTGACCCACTGGCTGGAGTCGGGCATCACTGTGACACTGTCACACACTGGCTTCACTCAGGCAACACAGTGACACTATCACACACCGGCTGAACTCAGGCATCACTGTGACACTGTCACACACCGGCTGCACTCGGGAATCACTGTGACACTGTCACGCACTGGCTGGGATCAAGCATCACTGTGACACTGTCACACACTGGCTGGAGTCAGGCATCACTGTGACACACTAGCTGGAGTCAGGCATCACTGTGACACACTAGCTGGACTTGGGGATCACTGTGACACACTGGCTGAAGTCAGGCATCACTGTGACACTGTCACACACTGGCTGCACTCGGGTATCACAGTGACAATGTCACACACTGGCTGGAGTCAGGCATCACTGTGACACTGTCACACACTGGCTGGAATCAGGCATCACTGAGACACTGTCACACTTTGGTTGCACTCGGGTATCACTGTGAAATTGTCACACACTTGCTGGAGTCAGGAATCACTGTGACACTGTCACACACAGGCTGGAGTCAGGCATCACTGTGACACTGTCACATCCTGGCTGGGAGCAAGCATCACTGTGACACTGTGACACACTGGCTGAAGTCAGGCATCACTGTGACACTGTCACACACTGGCTGCACTCGGGTATCACAGTGACAATGTCACACACTGGCTGGAGTCAAGCATCACTGTGACACTGTCACACACAGGCTGGAGTCAGGCATCACTGTGACACTGTCACACACTGGCTGGAGTCGGGCACCACTGTGACACTGTGACGCACTGGCTGAAGTCAGGCATCACTGTGACACACTGGCTGTAGTCAGGCATCACTGTGACACACTGGCTGGAGTCGGGCATCACTGTGACACACTAGCTGGAGTCGGGCATCACTGTCACACACTGGCTGGAGTCGGGCATCACTGTGACACACTGGCTGGAGTCGAGCAGCACTGTGACCCACTGGCTGGAGTCGGGCATCACTGTGACACTGTCACACACCGGCTGCACTCAGGCATCACTGTGACACTGTCACACACCGGCTGCACTCGGGAATCACTGTGACACTGGCACACACTGGCTGGAGTCAGGCATCACTGTGACACTGTCACACACGGGCTGGAGTCAGGCATCACTGTGACACTGTCACATACTGGCTGGGGTCAAGTATCACTGTGACACTTTCACACACTGGCTGGAGTCAGGTATCACTGTGACACACTAGCTGGATTCGGGGATCACTGTGACACACTTGCTGAAGTCAGGCATCACTGTGACACTGTCACACGCTGGCTGGAGTCGGGCATCACTGTGACACACTGGCTGGAGTCCAGGATAACTTTGCCACAATGGCTGGAGTGGGGCATCAATTTGACACTGTCACACGCTGGCTGGAGTCGGTCATCACTGTGACACACTGCCTGGAATCGGGGATCACTGTGACACTGTCACACACTGGCTGGAGTGAGGCATCACTGTGACACTGTCACACACTGGCTGGAGTCAGGCATCACTGTGACACTGTGACACACTGGCTGGAATCAGGCATCACTGAGACACTGTCACACTTTGCTTGCACTCGGGTATCACTGTGATACTGTCACACACTGGCTGGAGTCAGGAATCACTGTGACACTGTCACACACTGGCTGGAGTCAGGCATCACTGTGACAGTGTCACATCCTGGCTGGGATCAAGCATCACTGTGACACTGTCACACACTGGCTGGAGTCAGGCATCACTGTGACACACTAGCTGGAGTCAGGCATCACTGTGACACACTAGCTGGATTTGGGGATCACTGTGACACACTGGTTGAAGTCAGGCATCACTGTGACACACTGGCTGGAGTCAGGCATCACTGTGACACTGTCACACACTGGCTGCACTCGGGTGTCACAGTGACAATGTCACACACTGGCTGGAGTCAGGCATCACTGTGACACTGTCACACACTAGCTGGAGTCAGGCATCACTGTGACAGTGTCACACACTGGCTGGAGTCAGGCATCACTTTGACACTGTCATGCACTGGCTGGAGTCAGGCACCACTGTGACACTGTGGTGCACTGGCTGAAGTCAGGCATCACTGTGACACACTGGCTGTAGTCAGGCATCACTGTGACACACTGGCTGGAGTCGGGCATCACTGTGACACACTGGCTGGAGTCAGGCATCACTGTGACACACTGGCTGGAGTCGGGCATCACTGTGACACACTAGCTGGAGTCGGGCATCACTGTCACACACTAGCTGGAGTCGGGCATCACTGTCACACACTGGCTGGATTCGGGCATCACTGTGACACACTGGCTGGAGTCGAGCAGCACTGTGACCCACTGGCTGGAGTCGGGCATCACTGTGACACTGTCACACACTGGCTTCACTCAGGCAACACAGTGACACTATCACACACCGGCTGCACTCAGGCATCACTGTGACACTGTCACACACCGGCTGCACTCGGGAATCACTGTGACACTGTCACGCACTGACTGGAGTCAGGCATCACTGTGACACTGTCACACACTGGCTGGAGTCAGGCATCACTGTGACACTGTCACATACTGGCTGGGGTCAAGTATCACTGTGACACTGTCACACACTGGCTGGAGTCAGGCATCACTGTCACACACTAGCTGGATTCGGGGATCACTGTGACACACTGGCTGAAGTCAGGCATCAGTGAGACTCTGTCACACGCTGGCTGGAGTCGGGCATCACTGTGACACACTGGCTGGAGTCCGGGATAACTGTGCCACAATGGCTGGATTGGGGCATCACTGTGACACTGTCACACGCTGGCTGGAGTCGGGCATCACTGTGACACACTGCCTAGAATCGGGGATCACTGAGACACTGTCACACACTGGCTGGAGTCAGGCATCACTGTGACACTGTCACACACTGGCTGGAGTCAGGCATCACTGTGACACTGTGACACACTGGCTGGAGTCAGGCATCACTGAGACACTGTCACTCTTTGGTTGCACTCGGGTAACACTGTGATACTGTCACACACTGGCTGGAGTCAGGCATCACTGTGACACTGTCACACACTGGCTGGAGTCAGGCATCACTGTGACACTGTCACATACTGGCTGGGGTCAAGCATCACTGTGACACTGTCACACACTGGCTGGAGTCGGGCATCACTGTGACACACTGGCTGGAGTCGGGCATCACTGTGACACACTGGCTGGAGTCGGGCATCTCTGTGACACCCTGGCTGGAGTCGGGCATCACTGTGAACACACCTGCTGGAGTCGGGCATCACTGTGACACACTGGCTGGAGTCAGGCATCACTGTGACACACTGGCTGGAGTCGGGCATCACTGTGACACACTAGCTGGAGTCGGGCATCATTGTGACCCACTGGCTGGAGTCGGGCATCACTGTGACCCACTGGCTGGAGTCGGGCATCACTGTGACACACTGGCTGGAGTTGGGGATCACTGTGATACACTGGCTGGAGTCGGGATCACTGTGACACACTGGCTGGAGTCCGGCATCACTGTGACACTGTCACACACTGGCTGGAGACGTGCATCACTGTGCCACACTAGCTGGAGTCAGGCATCACTGTGACACTGGCACACGCTGGCTGGAGTGGAGGATCACTGTGATACTGTCACACGCTGGCTGGATTCTGGCATCACTGTGACACATTGGCTTGAGTCGGACATCACTGTGACACACTGGCTGGGGTCAGGCATCACTGTGACACTGTCACATACTGGCTGGAGTCGGGGATCACTGTGACACTGTCGCACACTGGCTGCACTCAGGCATCACTGTGACACTGTCACACACCGGCTACACTCGGCCATCACTGTGACACTGTCACACACTGTCTGGAGTCGGGCATCACTGTGACCTACTGGTTGGCGTCGGGCATCACTGTGACACTGTCACACGCTGGCTGCACTCAGGCATCACTTTGACACTGTCACACAACGGCTGCACTCGGGCATCACTGTGACACTGTCACACACTGGCTGGAGAGAGGCATCACTGTGACACTGTCACACACCGGCTGCACTCGTGTATCACAGTGACACTGTCACAAACTGGCTGGAGTCAGGCATCACTTTGACACTGTCACGTACTGGCTGGAGTCGGGCATCACTGTGACACTGTGACGCACTGGCTGATGTCAGGCATCACTGTGACACACTGGCTGAAGTCAGGCAAAACTGTGACACACTGGCTGGAGTCGGGCATCACTGTGACAAACTAGCTGGAGTCGGGCATCACTGTCACACACTGGCTGGAGTTGGGCATCACTGTGACACACTGGCTGGAGTCGAGCAGCACTGTGACCCACTGGCTGGAGTCGGGCATCACTGTGACACTGTCACGCACTGGCTGCACTCAGGCAACACAGTGACACTGTCACACAACGGCTGCACTCGGGAATCACTGTGACACTGTCACACACTGGCTGGCGTCAGGCATCACTGTGACACTGTCACACACTGGCTGGGGTCAAGCATCTTTGTGACACTGTCACACACTGGCTGGAGTCAGTCATCACTGTGACACACTGGCTGGAGTCAGGCATCACTGTGACACTAGCTGGATTTGGGGATCACTGTGACACACTGGCTGAAGTCAGGCATCACTGTGACACTGTCACACACTGGCTGGCGTCAGGCATCACTGTGACACTGTCACATACTGGCTGGGGTCAAGCATCTTTGTGACACTGTCACACACTGGCTGGAGTCAGTCATCACTGTGACACACTGGCTGGAGTCAGGCATCACTGTGACACACTAGCTGGATTTGGGGATCACTGTGACACACTGGCTGAAGTTAGGCATCACTGTGACACTGTCACACGCTGGCTGGAGTCGGGCATCACTGTGACACACTGGCTGATGTCCGGGATCACTGTGCCACTCTGGCTGAAGTGGGGCATCACTGTGACACTGTCACACGCTGGCTGGAGTCGGGCATCACTGTGACACACTGCCTGGAAGCGGGGATCACTGTGACACTGTCACACACTGGCTGGAGTCAGGCATCACTGTGACACTGTCACACACTGGCTGGAGTCAGGCATCACTGTGACACTGTCACATACTGGCTGGGGTCCAGCATCACTGTGACACTGTCACACACTGGCTGGAGTCAGGCATCACTGTGACACACTGGCTGGTGTCAGGCATCACTGTGACACACTAGCTGGATTCGGGGATCACTGTGACACACTGACTGAAGTCAGGCATCACTGAGACACTGTCACACGCTGGCTGGAGTCGGGCATCACTGTGACACACTGGCTGGAGTCCGGGATCACTGTGCCACACTGGCTGGAGTCGGGCATCACTGTGACACTGTCACATGCTGGCTGGGGTCGGGCATCACTGTGACACACTGCCTGGAATCAGGGATCACTGAGACACGGTCACACACCGGCTGGAGTGAGGCATCACTGTGACACTGTCACTCACTGGCTGGAGTCAGGCATCACTGTGACACTGCGACACACTGGCTGGAATCAGGCATCACTGAGACACTTTCACACTTTGGTTGCACTCGGGTATCACTGTGATACTGTCACACACTGGCTGGAGTCAGGAATCACTGTGACACTGTCACACACAGGCTGGAGTCCGGCATCACTGTGACACTGTAACATCCTGGCTGGGATCAAGCATCACTGTGACACTATCACACACTGGCTGGAGTCAGGCATCACTGTGACACACTAGCTGGAGTCAGGCATCACTGTGACACACTAGCTGGACTTGGGGATCACTGTGACACACTGGCTGAAGTCAGGCATCACTGTGACACTGTCACACACTGGCTGCACTCGGGTATCACAGTGACAATGTCACACACTGGCTGGAGTCAGGCATCACTGTGACACTGTCACACACTGGCTGGAATCAGGCATCACTGAGACACTGTCACACTTTGGTTGCACTCGGGTATCACTGTGAAATTGTCACACACTTGCTGGAGTCAGGAATCACTGTGACACTGTCACACACAGGCTGGAGTCAGGCATCACTGTGACACTGTCACATCCTGGCTGGGATCAAGCATCACTGTGACACTGTCACACACTGGCTGGAGTCAGGCATCACTGTGACACACTAGCTGGAGTCAGGCATCACTGTGACACACTAGCTGGACTTGGGGATCACTGTGACACACTGGCTGAAGTCAGGCATCACTGTGACACTGTCACACACTGGCTGCACTCGGGTATCACAGTGACAATGTCACACACTGGCTGGAGTCAGGCATCACTGTCACACACTGGCTGGCGTCAGGCATCACTGTGACACTGTCACACACTGGCTGGAGTCAGGCATCACTGTGACACTGTCACCTACTGGCTGGGGTCAAGCATCTTTGTGACACTGTCACACACTGGCTGGAGTCAGTCATCACTGTGACACACTGGCTGGAGTCAGGCATCACTGTGACACACTAGCTGGATTTGGGGATCACTGTGACACACTGGCTGAAGTCAGGCATCACTGTGACACTGTCACACGCTGGCTGGAGTCGGGCATCACTGTGACACACTGGCTGATGTCCGGGATCACTGTGCCACTCTGGCTGGAGTGGGGCATCACTGTGACACTGTCACGCGCTGGCTGGAGTCGGGCATCACTGTGACACACTGCCTGGAATCGGGGATCACTGTGACACTGTCACACACTGGCTGGAGTCAGGCATCACTGTGACACTGTCACACACTGGCTGGAGTCAGGCATCACTGTGACACTGTCACATACTGGCTGGGGTCCAGCATCACTGTGACACTGTCACACACTGGCTGGAGTCAGGCATCACTGTGACACACTGGCTGGTGTCAGGCATCACTGTGACACACTAGCTGGATTCGGGGATCACTGTGACACACTGACTGAAGTCAGGCATCACTGAGACACTGTCACACGCTGGCTGGAGTCGGGCATCACTGTGACACACTGGCTGGAGTCCGGGATCACTGTGCCACACTGGCTGGAGTCGGGCATCACTGTGACACTGTCACATGCTGGCTGGGGTCGGGCATCACTGTGACACACTGCCTGGAATCAGGGATCACTGAGACACGGTCACACACCGGCTGGAGTGAGGCATCACTGTGACACTGTCACTCACTGGCTGGAGTCAGGCATCACTGTGACACTGCGACACACTGGCTGGAATCAGGCATCACTGAGACACTGTCACACTTTGGTTGCACTCGGGTATCACTGTGATACTGTCACACACTGGCTGGAGTCAGGAATCACTGTGACACTGTCACACACAGGCTGGAGTCCGGCATCACTGTGACACTGTAACATCCTGGCTGGGATCAAGCATCACTGTGACACTATCACACACTGGCTGGAGTCAGGCATCACTGTGACACACTAGCTGGAGTCAGGCATCACTGTGACACACTAGCTGGACTTGGGGATCACTGTGACACACTGGCTGAAGTCAGGCATCACTGTGACACTGTCACACACTGGCTGCACTCGGGTATCACAGTGACAATGTCACACACTGGCTGGAGTCAGGCATCACTGTGATACTGTCACACACTGGCTGGAATCAGGCATCACTGAGACACTGTCACACTTTGGTTGCACTCGGGTATCACTGTGAAATTGTCACACCTTTGCTGGAGTCAGGAATCACTGTGACACTGTCACACACAGGCTGGAGTCAGGCATCACTGTGACACTGTCACATCCTGGCTGGGATCAAGCATCACTGTGACACTGTCACACACTGGCTGGAGTCAGGCATCACTGTGACACACTAGCTGGAGTCAGGCATCACTGTGACACACTAGCTGGACTTGGGGATCACTGTGACACACTGGCTGAAGTCAGGCATCACTGTGACACTGTCACACACTGGCTGCACTCGGGTATCACAGTGACAATGTCACACACTGGCTGGAGTCAGGCATCACTGTGACACTGTCACACACTGGCTGGCGTCAGGCATCACTGTGACACTGTCACACACTGGCTGCACTCAGGCAACACAGTGACACTATCACACACCGGCTGCACTCAGGCATCACTGTGACACTGTCACACACCGGCTGCACTCGGGAATCACTGTGACACTGGCACACACTGGCTGGAGTCAGGCATCACTGTGACACTGTCACACACTGGCTGCACTCAGGCAACACAGTGACACTATCACACACCGGCTGCACTCAGGCATCACTGTGACACTGTCACACACCGGCTGCACTCGGGAATCACTGTGACACTGGCACACACTGGCTGGAGTCAGGCATCACTGTGACACTGTCACACACTGGCTGGAGTCAGGCATCACTGTGACACTGTCACATACTGGCTGGGGTCAAGTATCACTGTGACACTTTCACACACTGGCTGGAGTCAGGTATCACTGTGACACACTAGCTGGATTCGGGGATCACTGTGACACACTTGCTGAAGTCAGGCATCACTGTGACACTGTCACACGCTGGCTGGAGTCGGGCATCACTGTGACACACTGGCTGGAGTCCAGGATAACTTTGCCACAATGGCTGGAGTGGGGCATCAATTTGACACTGTCACACGCTGGCTGGAGTCGGTCATCACTGTGACACACTGCCTGGAATCGGGGATCACTGTGACACTGTCACACACTGGCTGGAGTGAGGCATCACTGTGACACTGTCACACACTGGCTGGAGTCAGGCATCACTGTGACACTGTGACACACTGGCTGGAATCAGGCATCACTGAGACACTGTCACACTTTGCTTGCACTCGGGTATCACTGTGATACTGTCACACACTGGCTGGAGTCAGGAATCACTGTGACACTGTCACACACTGGCTGGAGTCAGGCATCACTGTGACAGTGTCACATCCTGGCTGGGATCAAGCATCACTGTGACACTGTCACACACTGGCTGGAGTCAGGCATCACTGTGACACACTAGCTGGAGTCAGGCATCACTGTGACACACTAGCTGGATTTGGGGATCACTGTGACACACTGGCTGAAGTCAGGCATCACTGTGACACTGTCACACACTGGCTGCACTCGGGTGTCACAGTGACAATGTCACACACTGGCTGGAGTCAGGCATCACTGTGACACTGTCACACACTAGCTGGAGTCAGGCATCACTGTGACAGTGTCACACACTGGCTGGAGTCAGGCATCACTGTGACACTGTCACGCACTGGCTGGAGTCAGGCACCACTGTGACACTGTGGTGCACTGGCTGAAGTCAGGCATCACTGTGACACACTGGCTGTAGTCAGGCATCACTGTGACACACTGGCTGGAGTCAGGCATCACTGTGACACACTGGCTGGAGTCAGGCATCACTGTGACAGACTGGCTGGAGTCGGGCATCACTGTGACACACTAGCTAGAGTCGGGCATCACTGTCACACACTAGCTGGAGTCGGGCATCACTGTCACACACTGGCTGGATTCGGGCATCACTGTGACACACTGGCTAGAGTCGAGCAGCACTGTGACCCACTGGCTGGAGTCGGGCATCACTGTGACACTGTCACACACCGGCTTCACTCAGGCAACACAGTGACACTATCACACACTGGCTGCACTCAGGCATCACTGTGACACTGTCACACACCGGCTGCACTCGGGAATCACTGTGACACTGTCACACACTGGCTGGAGTCAGGCATCACTGTGACACTGTCACACACTGGCTGGAGTCAGGCATCACTGTGACACTGTAACATACTGGCTGGGGTCAAGTATCACTGTGACACTGTCACACACTGGCTGGAGTCAGGCATCACTGTGAGACACTAGCTGGATTCGGGGATCACTGTGACACACTGGCTGAAGTCAGGCATCAGTGAGACTCTGTCACACGCTGGCTGGAGTCGGGCATCACTGTGACACACTGGCTGGAGTCCGGGATAACTGTGCCACAATGGCTGGAGTGGGGCATCACTGTGACACTGTCACACGCTGGCTGGAGTCGGGCATCACTGTGACACACTGCCTAGAATCGGGGATCACTGAGACACTGTCACACACTGGCTGGAGTCAGGCATCACTGTGACACTGTCACACACTGGCTGGAGTCAGGCATCACTGTGACACTGTGACACACTGGCTGGAGTCAGGCATCACTGAGACACTGTCACTCTTTGGTTGCACTCGGGTAACACTGTGATACTGTCACACACTGGCTGGAGTCAGGCATCACTGTGACACTGTTACACACTGGCTGGAGTCAGGCATCACTGTGACACTGTCACATACTGGCTGGGGTCAAGCATCACTGTGACACTGTCACACACTGGCTGGAGTCGGGCATCACTGTGACACACTGGCTGGAGTCGGGCATCACTGTGACACACTGGCTGGAGTCGGGCATCTCTGTGACACCCTGGCTGGAGTCGGGCATCACTGTGAACACACCTGCTGGAGTAGGGCATCACTGTGACACACTGGCTGGAGTCAGGCATCACTGTGACACACTGGCTGGAGTCGGGCATCACTGTGACACACTAGCTGGAGTCGGGCATCATTGTGACCCACTGGCTGGAGTCGGGCATCACTGTGACCCACTGGCTGGAGTCGGGCATCACTGTGACACACTGGCTGGAGTTGGGGATCACTGTGATACACTGGCTGGAGTCGGGATCACTGTGACACACTGGCTGGAGTCCGACATCACTGTGACACTGTCACACTCTGGCTGGAGATGGGCATCACTGTGCCACACTAGCTGGAGTCAGGCATCACTGTGACACTGGCACACGCTGGCTGGAGTGGAGGATCACTGTGTTACTGTCACACGCTGGCTGGATTCTGGCATCACTGTGACACATTGGCTTGATTCGGACATCACTGTGACACACTGGCTGGGGTCAGGCATCACTGTGACACTGTCACACACTGGCTGGAGTCAGGCATCACTGTGACACTGTCACACACTGGCTTGAGTTACGCATCACAGTGACAGTGCCACACACTGGCTGGAGTCCGGCATCACTGTGACACTGTCACACGCTGGCTGGATTCTGACATCACTGTGACACATTGGCTTGATTCGGACATCACTGTGACACACTGGCTGGAGTTGGGCATCACTGTGACACTGTCACACACTGGCTGCACTCAGGCATCACTGTGACACTGTCACACACCGGCTGCACTCGGGCATCACCGTGACACTGTCACACACTGGCTGGAGTCGGGCATCACTGTGACCTACTGGTTGGAGTCGGGCATCACTGTGACACTGTCACACGCTGTTTGCACTCAGGCATCACTTTGACACTGTCACACACTGGCTGGAGTCAGCCATCACTGTGACACTGTCACACTCTGGCTGCACTCGGGTATCACAGTGACACTGTCACACACTGGCTGGAGTCAGGCATTACTGTAACACTGTCACACACTGGCTGGAGTCAGGCATCAATGTGACACTGTCACACATTGGCTGGAGTCAGGCATCACAGTGACAGTGCCACACATTGGCTGGAGTCAGGCATCACTGTGACACTGTCACACACTGGCTGGAATCGGGCATTACTGTGACACTGTGACGCCCTGGCTGGAGTTGGGCATCACTTTCACACACTGGATGGAGTCGAGCATCACTGTGACCCACTGGCTGGAGTCGGGCATCACTGTGACATTGTCACACACCGGCTGCACTCGGGCATCACTGTGACACTGTCACACACTGGCTGGAGTCGGGCATCACTGTGACCTACTGATTGTAGTCGGGCAACACTGTTACACTGTCACACACTGGCTGGAGTCAGGCATCACTGTGGAGCTATCACACACTGGCTGGAGTCAGGCATCACTGTGACACTGTCACACACTGGCTGGAGTCGGGCATCACTGTGACACTGTGACGCACTGGCTGGAGTTGGGCATCACTGTGACACACTGGCTGGAATCGAGCATCACTGTGACCCACTGGCTGGAGCCGGGCATCACTGTGACTCTGTCACAAACTGGCTTCACTCAGGCAACACTATGAAACTGTCACACACTGGATGCACTCGGGCATCACTGTGAGACTGTCACACACTGGCTGGAGTCCGGCATCACTGTGACACTGTCACACACTGGCTGGAGTCAGGCATCACTGTGACACTGTCACACTTTGGTTGCACTCGGGTATCACTGTGACACTATCACACACTGGCTGGCGTCAGGCATCACTGTGACACACTGGCTGGAGTCGGTCATTACTGTCACACACTGGCTGGAGTCGGGCATCACGGTCACACACTGGCTGGAGTCGGGCATCACTGTGACACACTGGCTGGATTAGGGCATCACTGTGACACACTGGCTGGATTAGGGCATCACTGTGACACTGTCACACACTGGCTGCACTCAGGCATCACTGTGACACTGTCACACCCCGGCTACACTCGGGCATCACGGTGACACTGTCACACACTGGCTGGAGTCGGGCATCACAGTGACCTACTGGTTGGAGTCGGGCATCACTGTGACGCTGTCACACGCTGGCTGCACTCAGGCATCACTTTGACACTGTCACACACCCGGCTGCACTCGGGCAAAACTGTGACAGTGTCACACACTGGCTGGAGTGAGGCATCACTGTGACACTGTCACACACTGGCTGGTGTCAGGCATCACTGTGACACTGTCACACACCGGCTGCACTCGTGTATCACAGTGACACTGTCACACACTGGTTGGAGTCAGGCGTCACTGTGACAATGTCACACACTGGCTGGAGTCAGGCATCACTGTGACACTGTCACACACTGGCTGGGGTCGGGCATCACTGAGACACTGTGACGCACTGGCTGAAGTCAGGCATCACTGTGACACTGTCACACACCGGCTACACTCGGCCATCACTGTGACACTGTCACACACTGTCTGGTGTCGGGCATCACTGTGACCTACTGGTTGGCGTCGGGCATCACTGTGACACTGTCACACGCTGGCTGCACTCAGGCATCACTTTGACACTGTCACACAATGGCTGCACTCGGGCATCACTGTGACACTGTCACACACTGGCTGGAGAGAGGCATCACTGTGACACTGTCACACACCGGCTGCACTCGTGTATCACAGTGACACTGTCACAAACAGGCTGGAGTCAGGCATCACTGTGACACTGTCACATACTGGCTGGGGTCAAGCATCTTTGTGACACTGTCACACACTGGCTGGAGTCAGTCATCACTGTGACACACTGGCTGGAGTCAGGCATCACTGTGACACACTAGCTGGATTTGGGGATCACTGTGACACACTGGCTGAAGTCAGGCATCACTGTGACACTGTCACACGCTGGCTGGAGTCGGGCATCACTGTGACACACTGGCTGATGTCCGGGATCACTGTGCCACTCTGGTTGGAGTGGGGCCTCACTGTGACACTGTCACGCGCTGGCTGGAGTCGGGCATCACTGTGACACACTGCCTGGAATCGGGGATCACTGTGACACTGTCACACACTGGCTGGAGTCAGGCATCACTGTGACACTGTCACACACTGGCTGGAGTCAGGCATCACTGTGACACTGTCACATACTGGCTGGGGTCCAGCATCACTGTGACACTGTCACACACTGGCTGGAGTCAGGCATCACTGTGACACACTGGCTGGTGTCAGGCATCACTGTGACACACTAGCTGGATTCGGGGATCACTGTGACACATTGACTGAAGTCAGGCATCACTGAGACACTGTCACACGCTGGCTGGAGTCGGGCATCACTGTGACACACTGGCTGGAGTCCGGGATCACTGTGCCACACTGGCTGGAGTCGGGCATCACTGTGACACTGTCACATGCTGGCTGGGGTCGGGCATCACTGTGACACACTGCCTGGAATCAGGGATCACTGAGACACGGTCACACACCGGCTGGAGTGAGGCATCACTGTGACACAGTCACTCACTGGCTGGAGTCAGGCATCACTGTGACACTGCGACACACTGGCTGGAATCAGGCATCACTGAGACACTGTCACACTTTGGTTGCACTCGGGTATCACTCTGATACTGTCACACACTGGCTGGAGTCAGGAATCACTGTGACACTGTCACACACAGGCTGGAGTCAGGCATCACTGTGACACTGTAACATCCTGGCTGGGATCAAGCATCACTGTGACACTGTCACACACTGGCTGGAGTCAGGCATCACTGTGACACACTAGCTGGAGTCAGGCATCACTGTGACACACTAGCTGGACTTGGGGATCACTGTGACACACTGGCTGAAGTCAGGCATCACTGTGACACTGTCACACACTGGCTGCACTCGGGTATCACAGTGACAATGTCACACACTGGCTGGAGTCAGGCATCACTGTGACACTGTCACACACTGGCTGGAATCAGGCATCACTGAGACACTGTCACACTTTGGTTGCACTCGGGTATCACTGTGAAATTGTCACACACTTGCTGGAGTCAGGTATCACTGTGACACTGTCACATCCTGGCTGGGATCAAGCATCACTGTGACACTGTCACACACTGGCTGGAGTCAGGCATCACTGTGACACACTAGCTGGAGTCAGGCATCACTGTGACACACTAGCTGGACTTGGGGATCACTGTGACACACTGGCTGAAGTCAGGCATCACTGTGACACTGTCACACACTGGCTGCACTCGGGTATCACAGTGACAATGTCACACACTGGCTGGAGTCAAGCATCACTGTGACACTGTCACACACAGGCTGGAGTCAGGCATCACTGTGACACTGTCACACACTGGCTGGAGTCGGGCACCACTGTGACACTGTGACGCACTGGCTGAAGTCAGGCATCACTGTGACACACTGGCTGTAGTCAGGCATCACTGTGACACACTGGCTGGAGTCGGGCATCACTGTGACACACTAGCTGGAGTCGGGCATCACTGTCACACACTGGCTGGAGTCGGGCATCACTGTGACACACTGGCTGGAGTCGAGCAGCACTGTGACCCACTGGCTGGAGTCGGGCATCACTGTGACACTGTCACACACTGGCTGCACTCAGGCAACACAGTGACACTATCACACACCGGCTGCACTCAGGCATCACTGTGACACTGTCACACACCGGCTGCACTCGGGAATCACTGTGACACTGGCACACACTGGCTGGAGTCAGGCATCACTGTGACACTGTCACACACTGGCTGGAGTCAGGCATCACTGTGACACTGTCACATACTGGCTGGGGTCAAGTATCACTGTGACACTTTCACACACTGGCTGGAGTCAGGTATCACTGTGACACACTAGCTGGATTCGGGGATCACTGTGACACACTTGCTGAAGTCAGGCATCACTGTGACACTGTCACACGCTGGCTGGAGTCGGGCATCACTGTGACACACTGGCTGGAGTCCAGGATAACTTTGCCACAATGGCTGGAGTGGGGCATCAATTTGACACTGTCACACGCTGGCTGGAGTCGGTCATCACTGTGACACACTGCCTGGAATCGGGGATCACTGTGACACTGTCACACACTGGCTGGAGTGAGGCATCACTGTGACACTGTCACACACTGGCTGGAGTCAGGCATCACTGTGACACTGTGACACACTGGCTGGAATCAGGCATCACTGAGACACTGTCACACTTTGCTTGCACTCGGGTATCACTGTGATACTGTCACACACTGGCTGGAGTCAGGAATCACTGTGACACTGTCACACACTGGCTGGAGTCAGGCATCACTGTGACAGTGTCACATCCTGGCTGGGATCAAGCATCACTGTGACACTGTCACACACTGGCTGGAGTCAGGCATCACTGTGACACACTAGCTGGAGTCAGGCATCACTGTGACACACTAGCTGGATTTGGGGATCACTGTGACACACTGGCTGAAGTCAGGCATCACTGTGACACACTGGCTGGAGTCAGGCATCACTGTGACACTGTCACACACTAGCTGGAGTCAGGCATCACTGTGACAGTGTCACACACTGGCTGGAGTCAGGCATCACTTTGACACTGTCACGCACTGGCTGGAGTCAGGCACCACTGTGACACTGTGGTGCACTGGCTGAAGTCAGGCATCACTGTGACACACTGGCTGTAGTCAGGCATCACTGTGACACACTGGCTGGAGTCAGGCATCACTGTGACACACTGGCTGGAGTCAGGCATCACTGTGACACACTGGCTGGAGTCGGGCATCACTGTGACACACTAGCTGGAGTCGGGCATCACTGTCACACACTAGCTGGAGTCGGGCATCACTGTCACACAGTGGCTGGATTCGGGCATCACTGTGACACACTGGCTGGAGTCGAGCAGCACTGTGACCCACTGGCTGGAGTCGGGCATCACTGTGACACTGTCACACACTGGCTTCACTCAGGCAACACAGTGACACTATCACACACCGGCTGAACTCAGGCATCACTGTGACACTGTCACACACCGGCTGCACTCGGGAATCACTGTGACACTGTCACGCACTGGCTGGGATCAAGCATCACTGTGACACTGTCACACACTGGCTGGAGTCAGGCATCACTGTGACACACTAGCTGGAGTCAGGCATCACTGTGACACACTAGCTGGACTTGGGGATCACTGTGACACACTGGCTGAAGTCAGGCATCACTGTGACACTGTCACACACTGGCTGCACTCGGGTATCACAGTGACAATGTCACACACTGGCTGGAGTCAGGCATCACTGTGACACTGTCACACACTGGCTGGAATCAGGCATCACTGAGACACTGTCACACTTTGGTTGCACTCGGGTATCACTGTGAAATTGTCACACACTTGCTGGAGTCAGGAATCACTGTGACACTGTCACACACAGGCTGGAGTCAGGCATCACTGTGACACTGTCACATCCTGGCTGGGAGCAAGCATCACTGTGACACTGTGACACACTGGCTGAAGTCAGGCATCACTGTGACACTGTCACACACTGGCTGCACTCGGGTATCACAGTGACAATGTCACACACTGGCTGGAGTCAAGCATCACTGTGACACTGTCACACACAGGCTGGAGTCAGGCATCACTGTGACACTGTCACACACTGGCTGGAGTCGGGCACCACTGTGACACTGTGACGCACTGGCTGAAGTCAGGCATCACTGTGACACACTGGCTGTAGTCAGGCATCACTGTGACACACTGGCTGGAGTCGGGCATCACTGTGACACACTAGCTGGAGTCGGGCATCACTGTCACACACTGGCTGGAGTCGGGCATCACTGTGACACACTGGCTGGAGTCGAGCAGCACTGTGACCCACTGGCTGGAGTCGGGCATCACTGTGACACTGTCACACACCGGCTGCACTCAGGCATCACTGTGACACTGTCACACACCGGCTGCACTCGGGAATCACTGTGACACTGGCACACACTGGCTGGAGTCAGGCATCACTGTGACACTGTCACACACGGGCTGGAGTCAGGCATCACTGTGACACTGTCACATACTGGCTGGGGTCAAGTATCACTGTGACACTTTCACACACTGGCTGGAGTCAGGTATCACTGTGACACACTAGCTGGATTCGGGGATCACTGTGACACACTTGCTGAAGTCAGGCATCACTGTGACACTGTCACACGCTGGCTGGAGTCGGGCATCACTGTGACACACTGGCTGGAGTCCAGGATAACTTTGCCACAATGGCTGGAGTGGGGCATCAATTTGACACTGTCACACGCTGGCTGGAGTCGGTCATCACTGTGACACACTGCCTGGAATCGGGGATCACTGTGACACTGTCACACACTGGCTGGAGTGAGGCATCACTGTGACACTGTCACACACTGGCTGGAGTCAGGCATCACTGTGACACTGTGACACACTGGCTGGAATCAGGCATCACTGAGACACTGTCACACTTTGCTTGCACTCGGGTATCACTGTGATACTGTCACACACTGGCTGGAGTCAGGAATCACTGTGACACTGTCACACACTGGCTGGAGTCAGGCATCACTGTGACAGTGTCACATCCTGGCTGGGATCAAGCATCACTGTGACACTGTCACACACTGGCTGGAGTCAGGCATCACTGTGACACACTAGCTGGAGTCAGGCATCACTGTGACACACTAGCTGGATTTGGGGATCACTGTGACACACTGGTTGAAGTCAGGCATCACTGTGACACACTGGCTGGAGTCAGGCATCACTGTGACACTGTCACACACTGGCTGCACTCGGGTGTCACAGTGACAATGTCACACACTGGCTGGAGTCAGGCATCACTGTGACACTGTCACACACTAGCTGGAGTCAGGCATCACTGTGACAGTGTCACACACTGGCTGGAGTCAGGCATCACTTTGACACTGTCATGCACTGGCTGGAGTCAGGCACCACTGTGACACTGTGGTGCACTGGCTGAAGTCAGGCATCACTGTGACACACTGGCTGTAGTCAGGCATCACTGTGACACACTGGCTGGAGTCGGGCATCACTGTGACACACTGGCTGGAGTCAGGCATCACTGTGACACACTGGCTGGAGTCGGGCATCACTGTGACACACTAGCTGGAGTCGGGCATCACTGTCACACACTAGCTGGAGTCGGGCATCACTGTCACACACTGGCTGGATTCGGGCATCACTGTGACACACTGGCTGGAGTCGAGCAGCACTGTGACCCACTGGCTGGAGTCGGGCATCACTGTGACACTGTCACACACTGGCTTCACTCAGGCAACACAGTGACACTATCACACACCGGCTGCACTCAGGCATCACTGTGACACTGTCACACACCGGCTGCACTCGGGAATCACTGTGACACTGTCACGCACTGACTGGAGTCAGGCATCACTGTGACACTGTCACACACTGGCTGGAGTCAGGCATCACTGTGACACTGTCACATACTGGCTGGGGTCAAGTATCACTGTGACACTGTCACACACTGGCTGGAGTCAGGCATCACTGTCACACACTAGCTGGATTCGGGGATCACTGTGACACACTGGCTGAAGTCAGGCATCAGTGAGACTCTGTCACACGCTGGCTGGAGTCGGGCATCACTGTGACACACTGGCTGGAGTCCGGGATAACTGTGCCACAATGGCTGGATTGGGGCATCACTGTGACACTGTCACACGCTGGCTGGAGTCGGGCATCACTGTGACACACTGCCTAGAATCGGGGATCACTGAGACACTGTCACACACTGGCTGGAGTCAGGCATCACTGTGACACTGTCACACACTGGCTGGAGTCAGGCATCACTGTGACACTGTGACACACTGGCTGGAGTCAGGCATCACTGAGACACTGTCACTCTTTGGTTGCACTCGGGTAACACTGTGATACTGTCACACACTGGCTGGAGTCAGGCATCACTGTGACACTGTCACACACTGGCTGGAGTCAGGCATCACTGTGACACTGTCACATACTGGCTGGGGTCAAGCATCACTGTGACACTGTCACACACTGGCTGGAGTCGGGCATCACTGTGACACACTGGCTGGAGTCGGGCATCACTGTGACACACTGGCTGGAGTCGGGCATCTCTGTGACACCCTGGCTGGAGTCGGGCATCACTGTTAACACACCTGCTGGAGTCGGGCATCACTGTGACACACTGGCTGGAGTCAGGCATCACTGTGACACACTGGCTGGAGTCGGGCATCACTGTGACACACTAGCTGGAGTCGGGCATCATTGTGACCCACTGGCTGGAGTCGGGCATCACTGTGACCCACTGGCTGGAGTCGGGCATCACTGTGACACACTGGCTGGAGTTGGGGATCACTGTGATACACTGGCTGGAGTCGGGATCACTGTGACACACTGGCTGGAGTCCGGCATCACTGTGACACTGTCACACACTGGCTGGAGACGTGCATCACTGTGCCACACTAGCTGGAGTCAGGCATCACTGTGACACTGGCACACGCTGGCTGGAGTGGAGGATCACTGTGATACTGTCACACGCTGGCTGGATTCTGGCATCACTGTGACACATTGGCTTGAGTCGGACATCACTGTGACACACTGGCTGGGGTCAGGCATCACTGTGACACTGTCACATACTGGCTGGAGTCGGGGATCACTGTGGCACTGTAACACTCTGGCTGGAGTCGGGCATCACTGTGACACACTGGCTGGAGTCGGGGATCACTGTGACACTGTCACACACTGGCTGGACTCGGGCATCCCTGTGACCCACTGGCTGGTGTAAGACATCACTGTGATGCTGTCACATACTGGCTGCACTCGGGCATCACCGTGACACTGTCACACACTGGCTGGAGTCAGGCATCACTGTGACACTGTCATACACTGGCTGGAGTCAGGCATCACTGTGACACTGTCACACACTGGCTGGTGTCAGGCATCACTGTGACACTGTCATACACTGGCTGTAGCCAGGCATCACTGTGACTCACAGGCTTGAGACAGGCATCACTGTGATGCACTGGCTGGAGTCAGGCATCACTGTGACAATGTGACACACTGGATAGAGTCGGTCATCACTGTGACACACTGGCTGGAGTCGGGCATCACTGTGACACACTGGCTGGAGTCGGGCATCACTCTGAACTGGCTGGAGTCGGGCATGACTGTGACACACTGGCTGGAGTTGTGCATCTCTGTGACACCCTGGCAGGAGTCGGGCATCACTGTGAACACACTTGCTGGAGTCTGGCATCACTGTGACTCACTGGCTGGAGTCGGGCATCACTGTGACACACTGGCTGGAGTCGGGCATCATTGTGACACACTAGCTAGAGTCGGGCATCACTGTGACCCACTGGCTGGTGTCGGGCATCACTGTGACCCACTGGCTGGTGTCGGGCATCACTGTAACACACTGGCTGGATTTGGGGATCACTGTGACGCACTGGCTGGAGTCAGGCATCACTGTGACACTAAAACACGCTGGCTGGAGTCGGGCATCAGTGTGACACACTTGTTGGAGTCGGGGATCACTGTGCCACACTGGCTGGAGTCAGGCATCGCTGTGACACTATCACACACTGGCTGGAGTCAGGCATCACTGTGACACACTGGCTGGAGTTGGGGATCACTGTGATACACTGGCTGGAGTCAGGATTACTGTGACACACTGGCTGGAGTCAGGCATCACTGTGACACAGTCACACACTGGCTGGAGACGTGCATCACTGTGCCACACTGGCTGGAGTCAGACATCACTGTGACACTGGCACACGGTGGCTGAAGTGGAGGATCACTGTGATACTGTCACACGCTGGCTGGATTCGGGCATCACTGTGACACAATGGCTTGAGTCAGACATCACTGTGACACACTGGCTGGGGTCAGGCATCACTGTGACACTGTCACATACTGGCTGGAGTCGGGGATCACTGTGGCACTGTCACACTCTGGCTGGAGTCGGGCATCACTGTGACACACTGGCTGGAGTCGGGGATCACTGTGACACTGTCACACACTGGCTGGACTCGGGCATCCCTGTGACCCACTGGCTGGTGTAAGGCATCACTGTGAAGCTGTCACATACTGGCTGCACTCAGGCATCACCGTGAAACTGTCACACACTGGCTGGAGTCAGGCATCACTGTGAGACTGTCATACAGTGGCTGGAGTCAGGCATCACTGCGACACTGTCACACACTGTCTGGTGTCAGGCATCACTGTGACACTATCACATACTGGCTGCACTCGGGCATCACCATGACACTGTCACACACTGGCTGAAGTCAGGCATCACTGTGACACACTGGCTGGAGTCGGGCATCACTGTGACACACTAGCTGGAGTCGGGCATCACTGTGACCCACTGGCTGGAGTCGGGCATCACTGTGACACTGTCACACACTGGCTGGAGTCCAGGATCACTGTGACACTGTCACACACTGGCTGGAGTCTGGCATCCCTGTGACCCACTGGCTGGTGTCAGGCATCACTGTGACACTGTCACACATTGGCTGCAGTCAGGCATCACTGTGACACTGTCACACACTGGCTGCACTCGGGTATCACTGTGACACTGACACACACTGGCTGCACTCGGGCATCACTGTGACACTGTCACACACCGGCTGCACTCGGGCATCACTGTGACACTGTCAAACACTGGCTGGAGTCAAGCATCACTGTGACACTGTCTCATACTGGCTGGAGTCAGGCATCTCTGTGACACTGTCACACACTGGCTGTAGTCAGGCATCACTGTGATACTGTCACACGCTGGCTGGAGTCAGGCATCACTGTGACACTGTCACCCACTGGCTGCTGTCAGGCATTTCTGTGACACACTGGCTGGAGTCAGGCATCACTGTGACACACTGGCTGGAGTCGGGCATCACTGTAACACACTGGCTGGATTAGGGCATCACTGTGACCTATTGGCTGGAGAAGGGCATCACTGTGACACTGTCACACACTGGCTGCACTCAGGCATCACTGTGACACTGTCACACACTGGCTGTAGTCAGGCATCACTGTGATACTGTCACACACTGGCTGGAGTCAGGCATCACTGTGACACTGTCACCCACTGGCTGCTGTCAGGCATTACTGTGACACACTGGCTGGAGTCGGGCATCACTGTGACACACTGGCTGGAGTCGGGCATCACTGTCACACACTGGCTGGAGTCGGGCATCACTGTCAAACACTGGCTGGAGTCGGGCATCACTGTAACACACTGGCTGGATTAGGGCATCACTGTGACCTATTGGCTGGAGAAGGGCATCACTGTGACACTGTCACACACTGGCTGCACTCAGGCATCACTGTGACACTGTCACACACTGTCTGCACTCGGGTATCACATTGACACTGTCACACACTGGCTGGAGTCAGGCATCACTGTGACACTGTCACTCACTGGCTGGTGTCAGGCATCACTGTGACACTGTCACACACTGGCTTGAGTTACGCATCACAGTGACAGTGCCACACACTGGCTGGAGTCCGGCATCACTGTGCCACTGTCACACACTGGCTGGTGTGGGGCATCACTGTGACACTGTGACGCACTGACTGGAGTTGGGCATTACTTTCACACACTGGATGGAGTCGAGCATCACTGTGAAGCACTGGCTGGAGTCGGGCATCATTGTGACACACTGGCTGGAGTCGGGCATCATTGTGACACACTGGCTGGCGTCGGGCATCACTGTGAGACACTAGCTGGAGTCGGGCATCACTGTGACCCACTGGCTGGAGTCGGGCATCACTGTGACACTGTCAAACACTGGCTGGAGTCCAGGATCACTGCGACACTGTCACAAACTGGCTGGACTCGGCCATCCCTGTGACCCACTGGCTGGTGTCAGGCATCACTGTGACACTGTCACACATTGGCTGCTGTCAGGCATCACTATGATGCTGTCAGACACTGGCTGGAGTCAGGCATCAATGTGACACTGACACACACTGGCTGCACTCGGGTATCACTGTGACCCTGTCACACACTGGCTGGAGTCGAGCATCACTGTGACCTACTGGCTGGAGTTGGGCATCACTGTGACACTGTCACACACTGGCTGCACTCAGGCATCACTGTGACACTGCCACACACCGGCTGCACTCGGGCATCACCGTGACACTGTCACACACTGGCTGGAGTCGGGCATCACTGTGACCTACTGGTTGGAGTCGGGCATCACTGTGACACTGTCACACGCTGTTTGCACTCAGGCATCACTTTGACACTGTCACACACTGGCTGGAGTCAGCCATCACTGTGACACTGTCACACACTGGCTGCACTCGGGTATCACTGTGACACTGTCACACACTGGCTGGAGTCAGGCATTACTGTAACACTGTCACACACTGGCTGGAGTCAGGCATCAATGTGACACTGTCACACACTGGCTGGAGTCAGGCATCACAGTGACAGTGCCACACATTGGCTGGAGTCAGGCATCACTGTGACACTGTCACACACTGGCTGGAATCGGGCATTACTGTGACACTGTGACGCCCTGGCTTGAGTTGGGCATCACTTTCACACACTGGATTGGGTCGAGCATCACTGTGACCCACTGGCTGGAGTCGGGCATCACTGTGACATTGTCACACACCGGCTGCCCTCGGGCATCACTGTGACACTGTCACACACCGGCTGCACTCGGGCATCACCGTGACACTGTCACACACTGGCTGGAGTCGGGCATCACTGTGACCTACTGGTTGGAGTCGGGCATCACTGTGACACTGTCACACGCTGTTTGCACTCAGGCATCACTTTGACACTGTCACACACTGGCTGGAGTCAGCCATCACTGTGACACTGTCACACACTGGCTGCACTCGGGTATCACAGTGACACTGTCACACACTGGCTGGAGTCAGGCATTACTGTAACACTGTCACACACTGGCTGGAGTCAGGCATCAATGTGACACTGTCACACACTGGCTGGAGTCAGGCATCACAGTGACAGTGCCACACATTGGCTGGAGTCAGGCATCACTGTGACACTGTCACACACTGGCTGGAATCGGGCATTACTGTGACACTGTGACGCCCTGGCTGGAGTTGGGCATCACTTTCACACACTGGATGGAGTCGAGCATCACTGTGACCCACTGGCTGGAGTCGGGCATCACTGTGACATTGTCACACACCGGCTGCCCTCGGGCATCACTGTGACACTGTCACACACTGGCTGGAGTCGGGCATCACTGTGACCTACTGGTTGTAGTCGGGCAACACTGTGACACTGTCACACACTGGCTGGAGTCAGGCATCACTGTGACACTGTCACACACTGGCTGGAGTCAGGCATCACTGTGAAGCTATCACACACTGGCTCGAGTCGGGCATCACTGTGACACTGTGACGCACTGGCTGGAGTTGGGCATCACTGTGACACACTGGCTGGAATCGAGCATCACTGTGACCCACTGGCTGGAGCCGGGCATCACTGTGACTCTGTCACAAACTGGCTTCACTCAGGCAACACTATGAAACTGTCACACACTGGATGCACTCGGGCATCACTGTGACACTGTCACACACTGGCTGGAGTCCGGCATCACTGTGACACTGTCACACACTGGCTGGAGTCAGGCATCACTGTGACACTGTCACACTTTGGTTGCACTCGGGTATCACTGTGACACTATCACACACTGGCTGGCTTCAGGCATCACTGTGACACACTGGCTGGAGTCGGTCATTACTGTCACACACTGGCTGGAGTCGGGCATCACGGTCACACACTGGCTGGAGTCGGGCATCACTGTGACACACTGGCTGGATTAGGGCATCACTGTGACACACTGGCTGGATTAGGGCATCACTGTGACACTGTCACACACTGGCTGCACTCAGGCATCACTGTGACACTGTCACACCCCGGATACACTCGGGCATCACTGTGACACTGTCACACACTGGCTGGAGTCGGGCATCACAGTGACCTACTGGTTGGAGTCGGGCATCACTGTGACGCTGTCACACGCTGGCTGCACTCAGGCATCACTTTGACACTGTCACACACCGGCTGCACTCGGGCAAAACTGTGACAGTGTCACACACTGGCTGGAGTGAGGCATCACTGTGACACTGTCACACACTGGCTGGTGTCAGGCATCACTGTGACACTGTCACACACCGGCTGCACTCGTGTATCACAGTGACACTGTCACACACTGGCTGGAGTCAGGCATCACTGTGACACTATCACACACCGGCTGCACTCAGGCATAACTGTCACACTGTCACACACCGGCTGCACTCGGGAATCACTGTGACACTGTCACACACTGGCTGGATTGAGGCATCACTGTGACACTGTCACACTTTGGTTGCACTCGGGTATCACTGTGACACTGTCACACACTGGCTGGAGTCAGGCATCACTGTGACACTGTCACACACTGGCTGGAGTCAGGCATCACTGTGATACTGTCACACACTGGCTGGCGTCAGACATCACTGTGACACACTGGCTGGAGTCGGGCATCACTGTCACACACTGGCTGGTGTTGGGCATCACTGTCACACACTGGCTGGAGTTGGGCATCACTGTGACACACTGGCTGGATTAGGGCATCACTGTGACCTACTGGCTGGAGTCGGGCATCACTGTGACACTGTCACACACTGGCTGCACTCAGGCATCACTGTGACACTGTCACACCCCGGCTACACTCGGGCATCACTGTGACACTGTCACACACTGGCTGGAGTCGGGCATCACTGTGACCTACTGGTTGGAGTCGAGCATCACTGTGACGCTGTCACACGCTGGCTGCACTCAGGCATCACTTTGACACTGTCACACACCGGCTGCACTCGGGCAAAACTGTGACACTGTCACACACTGGCTGCACTCGGGTATCACTGTGACACTGTCACACACTGGCTGGAGTCAGGCATCACTGTGACATTGACACACACTGGCTGCACTCGAGTATCACTGTGACACTGTCACACACTGGCTGGAGTCAGGCATCACTGTGACACTGTCTCATACTGGCTGGAGTCAGGCATCTCTGTGACACTGTCACACACTGGCTGGAGTCAGGCATCACTGTGACATTGTCACACATTGGCTGCAGTCAGGCATCACTGTGACACTGTCACACACTGGCTGCACTCGGGTATCACTGTGACACTGTCACACACTGGCTGGAGTCAGGCATCACTGTGACATTGACACACACTGGCTGCACTCGAGTATCACTGTGACACTGTCACACACTGGCTGGAGTCAGGCATCACTGTGACACTGTCTCATACTGGCTGGAGTCAGGCATCTCTGTGACACTGTCACACACTGGCTGGAGTCAGGCATCACTGTGATAAAGTCACACACTGGCTGGAGTCAGGCATCACTGTGACACTGTCACCCACTGGCTGCTGTCAGGCATTACTGTGAAACACTGGCTGGAGTCGGGCATCACTGTCACACACTGGCTGGAGTCGGGCATCACTGTCACACACTGGCTGGAGTCGGGCATCACTGTCACACACTGGCTGGAGTCGGGCATCACTGTCACACACTGGCTGGAGTCGGGCATCACTGTAACACACTGGCTGGATTAGGGCATCACTGTGACCTATTGGCTGGAGAAGGGCATCACTGTGACACTGTCACACACTGGCTGCACTCGGTTATCACATTGACACTGTCACACACTGGCTGGAGTCAGGCATCACTGTGACACTGTCACACACTGGCTGGAGTCAGGCATCACTGTGACACTGTCACACACTGGCTGGAGTCGGGCATCACTGTGACACTGTGATGCACTGGCTGGAGTTGGGCATTACTTTCACACACTGGCTGGAGTCGGGCATCTTTGTGTCACACTGGCTGGAGTCGGGCATCATTGTGACACACTGGCTGGCGTCGGGCATCGCTGTGAGTCATTAGCTGGAGTCGGGCATCACTGTGATCCACTGGCTGGAGTCGGGCATCACTGTGACACTGTCAAACACTGGCTGGAGTCCAGGATCACTGTGACACTGTCACAAACTGGCTGGACTCGGGCATCCCTGTGACCCGCTGGCTGGTGTCAGGCATCACTGTGACACTGTCACACACTGGCTGGAGTCAGGCATCTCTGTGACACTGTCACACACTGGCTGGAGTCGGGCATCACTGTGACCTACTGGTTGGAGTCGGGCATCACTGTGACGCTGTCACACGCTGGCTGCACTCAGGCATCACTTTGACACTGTCACACACCGGCTGCACTCGGGCAAAACTGTGACAGTGTCACACACTGGCTGCACTCGCGCATCACTGTGACACTGTCACACACTGGCTGGAGTGAGGCATCACTGTGACACTGTCACACACCGGCTGCGCTCGTGTATCACAGTGACACTGTCACACACTGGCTGGAGTCAGGCATCACTGTGACACACAGGCTGGAGTCGGGCATCACTGTGACACACTGGCTGGAGTTGGGCTTCATTGTGACACACTGGCTGGAGTCGGGCATCACTGTGACACACTAGCTGGAGTCGGGCATCACTGTGACCCACTGGCTGGAGTCGGGCATCACTGTGACACTGTCACACACTGGCTGGAGTCCAGGATCACTGTGACACTGTCACACACTGGCTGGAGTCTGGCATCCCTGTGACCCACTGGCTGGTGTCAGGCATCACTGTGACACTGTCACACATTGGCTGCAGTCAGGCATCACTGTGACACTGTCACACACTGGCTGCACTCGGGTATCGCTGTGACACTGTCACACACTGGCTGGAGTCAGGCATCACTGTGACATTGACACACACTGGCTGCACTCGAGTATCACTGTGACACTGTCACACACTGGCTGGAGTCAGGCATCACTGTGACACTGTCTCATACTGGCTGGAGTCAGGCATCTCTGTGACACTGTCACACACTGGCTGGAGTCAGGCATCACTGTGATACTGTCACACACTGGCTGGAGTCAGGCATCACTGTGACACTGTCACCCACTGGCTGCTGTCAGGCATTACTGTGACACACTGGCTGGAGTCGGGCATCACTGTCACACACTGGCTGGAGTCGGGCGTCACTGTCATACACTGGCTGGAGTCGGGCATCACTGTCACACACTGGCTGGAGTTGGGCATCACTGTAACACACTGGTTGGATTAGGGCATCACTGTGAACTATTGGCTGGAGAAGGGCATCACTGTGACACTGTCACACACTGGCTGCACTCAGGCATCACTGTGACACTGTCACACACTGTCTGCACTCGGGTATAACAGTGACACTGTCACACACTGGCTGGAGTCAGGCATCACTGTGACACTGTCACACACTGGCTGGAGTCAGGCATCACTGTGACACTGTCACACCCTGGCTTGAGTCACGCATCACAGTGACAGTGCCACACACTGGCTGGAGTCCGGCATCACTGTGACACTGTCACACACTGGCTGGAGTCGGGCATCACTGTGACACTGTGATGCACTGGCTGGGGTTGGGCATTACTTTCACACACTGGCTGGAGTCGGGCATCATTGTGATACACTGGCTGGAGTCGGGCATCATTGTGACACACTGGCTGGCGTCGGGCATCACTGTGAGACACTAGCTGGAGTCGGGCATCACTGTGACCCACTGGCTGGAGTCGGGCATCACTGTGACACTGTCAAACACTGGCTGGAGTCCAGGATCACTGTGACACTGTCACAAACTGGCTGAACTCGGGCATCCCTGTGACCCACTGGCTGGTGTCAGGCATCACTGTGACACTGTCACACACTGGCTGGAGTCAGGCATCTCTGTGACACTGTCACACACTGGCCGGAGTCAGGCATCACTGTGACACTGTCAGCCACTGGCTGGTGTCAGGCATCACTGTCACACACTGGCTGGAGTCGGACATAACTGTGACACACTGGCTGGAGTCGGGCATCACTGTGACCTACTGGCTGGAGTTGGGCATCACTGTGACACTGTCACACACTGGCTGCACTCAGGCATCACTGTGACACTGTCACACACCGGCTGCACTCGGGCATCACCGTGACACTGTCACACACTGGCTGGAGTCGGGCATCACTGTGACCTACTGGTTGGAGTCGGGCATCACTGTGACACTGTCACACGCTGTTTGCACTCAGGCATCACTTTGACACTGACACACACTGGCTGGAGTCTGCCATCACTGTGACACTGTCACACACTGGCTGCACTCGGGTATCACAGTGACACTGTCGCACACTGGCTGGAGTCAGGCATTACTGTGACACTGTCACACACTGGCTGGAGTCAGACATCACTGTGACACTGTCACACACTGGCTGGAGTCAGGCATCACAGTGACAGTGCCACACACTGGCTGGAGTCAGGCATCACTGTGACACTGTCACACACTGGCTGGAATCAGGCATCACTCTGACACTGCGACGCCCTGGCTGGAGTTGGGCATCACTTTCACACACTGGATGGAGTCGAGCATCACTGTGACCCATTGGCTGGAGTCAGGCATCACTGTGACATTGTCACACACTGGCTGCACTCAGGCAACACTGTGACACTTCCACACACCGGCTGCACTCAGGCATAACTGTGACACTGTCACACACCGGCTGCACTCGGGCATCACTGTGACACTGTCACACACTGGCTGGAGTCGGGCATCACTGTGACCTACTGGTTGTAGTCGGGCAACACTGTGACACTGTCACACACTAGCTGGAGTCAGGCATTACTGTGACACTGTCAAACACTGGCTGGAGTCAGGCATCACTGTGACACTGTCACACACTGGCTGTAGTCAGGCATCACTGTGACACTGTCACATACTGGCAGGAGTCAGGCATCACTGTGAAGCTATCACACACTGGCTGGAGTCAGGCATCACTGTGACACTGTCACACACCAGCTGCACTCAGGCATAACTGTGACACTGTCACACACCGTCTGCACTTGGGCATCACTGTGACACTGTCACACACTGGCTGGAGTCAGGCATCACTGTGACACTATCACACACTGGCTGGCGTCAGGCATCACTGTGACACACTGGCTGGAGTCGGGCATCACTTGCACACACTGGCTGGAGTCGGGCATCACTGTCACACACTGGCTGGAGTCGGGCATCACTGTGACCTACTGGCTGGAGTCGGGCATCACTGTGACACTGTCACACAGTGGCTGCACTCAGGCATCACTGTGACACTGTCACACCCCGGCTACACTCGGGCATCACTGTGACACTGTCACACACTGTCTGGAGTCGGGCATCACTGTGACCTACTGGTTGGAGTCGGGCATCACTGTGACGCTGTCACACGCTGGCTGCACTCAGGCATCACTTTGACACTGTCACACACCGGCTGCACTCGGGCATCACTGTGACACTGTCACATACCGGCTGCACTCGTGTATCACAGTGACACTGTCACACACCGGCTGCACTCGTGTATCACAGTGACACTGTCACACACTGGCTGGAGTCAGGCATCACTGTGACACTGTCACACACTGGCTGGAGTCAGGCATCACTGTGACAGTGTCACACACTGGCTGGAGTCAGGCATCACTGTGACACTGTCACACACTGGCTGTAGTCAGGCATCACTGTGACACTGTCACACACTGGCAGGAGTCAGGCATCACTATGAAGCTATCACACACTGGCTGGAGTCAGGCATCACTGTGACACTGTCACACACCAGCTGCACTCAGGCATAACGGTGACACTGTCACACACCGGCTGCACTCGGGCATCACTGTGACACTGTCACACACTGGCTGGAGTCAGGCATCACTGTGACACTATCACACACTGGCTGGCGTCAGGCATCACTGTGACACACTGGCTGGAGTCGGGCATCACTGTCACACACTGGCTGCGGTCGGGCATCACTGTCACACACTGGCTGGAGTCGGGCATCACTGTGACACTGTCACACACCGGCTGCAGTCGGGAATCACTGTGACACTGCCACACACTGGCTGGAGTGAGGCATCACTGTGACACTGTCACACTTTGGTTGCACTCGGGTATCACTGTGACACTGTCACACACTGGCTGGAGTCAGGCATCACTTTGACACTGTCACACACTGGCTGGAGTCAGGCATCACTGTGACACTGTCCCACACAGGCTGGAGTCAGGCATCACTGTGACACTGTCACATATTGGCTGGAGTCAGGCAACACTGTGACACACTGGCTGGAGTCAGGCATCACTGTCACACACTGGCTGGAGTCGGGCATCACTGTGACCTACTGGCTGGAGTCGGGCATCACTGTGACACTGTCACACACTGGCTGCACTCAGGCATCACTGTGACACTGTCACACACCGGCTACACTCGGGCATCACTGTGACACTGTCACACACTGGCTGGAGTCGGGCATCACTGTGACCTACTGGTTGGAGTTGGGCATCACTGTGACGCTGTCACACGCTGGCTGCACTCAGGCATCACTTTGACACTGTCACACACCGGTTGCACACAGGCATCACTGTGACATTGTCACGCACAGGCTGGATTCGGGCATCACTGTGATACTGTGACGCACTGGCTGAAGTCAGGCATCACTGTGACACACTTTATGAAGTCAAGCATCACTGTGACACACTGGCTGGAGTCGGGCATCACTGTGACCTACTGGCTGGAGTCAGGCATCACTATGACACTGTCACACAGTGGCTGCACTCAGGCATCACTGTGACACTGTCACACACCGGCTACACTCGGGCATCACTGTGACACTGTCACACACTGTCTGGAGTCGGGCATCACTGTGACCTACTGGTTGGAGTCGGGCATCACTGTGATGCTGTCACACGCTGGCTGCACTCAGGCATCACTTTGACACTGTCACACACCGGCTGCACTCGGGCATCACTGTGACACTGTCACATACCGGCTGCACTCGTGTATCACAGTGACACTGTCACACACCGGCTGCACTCGTGTATCACAGTGACACTGTCACACACTGGCTGGAGTCAGGCATCACTGTGACACTGTCACACACTGGCTGGAGTCAGGCATCACTGTGACAGTGTCACACACTGGCTGGAGTCAGGCATCACTGTGACACTGTCACACACTGGCTGTAGTCAGGCATCACTGTGACACTGTCACACACTGGCTGGCGTCAGGCATCACTGTGACACACTGGCTGGAGTCGGGCATCACTGTCACACACTGGCTGCGGTCGGGCATCACTGTCACACACTGGCTGGAGTCGGGCATCACTGTGACACTGTCACACACCGGCTGCAGTCGGGAATCACTGTGACACTGCCACACACTGGCTGGAGTGAGGCATCACTGTGACACTGTCACACTTTGGTTGCACTCGGGTATCACTGTGACACTGTCACACACTGGCTGGAGTCAGGCATCACTGTGACTCTGTCACACACTGGCTGGAGTCAGGCATCACTGTGACACTGTCCCACACAGGCTGGAGTCAGGCATCACTGTGACACACTGGCTGGAGTCAGGCATCACTGTGACACACTGGCTGGAGTCAGGCATCACTGTCACACACTGGCTGGAGTCGGGCATCACTGTGACCTACTGGCTGGAGTCGGGCATCACTGTGACACTGTCACACACTGGCTGCACTCAGGCATCACTGTGACACTGACACACACCGGCTACACTCGGGCATCACTGTGACACTGTCACACACTGGCTGGAGTCGGGCATCACTGTGACCTACTGGTTGGAGTTGGGCATCACTGTGACGCTGTCACACGCTGGCTGCACTCAGGCATCACTTTGACACTGTCACACACCGGTTGCACACAGGCATCACTGTGACATTGTCACGCACAGGCTGGATTCGGGCATCACTGTGATACTGTGACGCACTGGCTGAAGTCAGGCATCACTGTGACACACTGTATGAAGTCAAGCATCACTGTGACACACTGGCTGGAGTCGGGCATCACTGTGACACACTAGCTGGAGTCGGGCATCACTGTCATACACTGGCTGGAGTTGGGCATCAGTGTGACACTGTCACACACTGGCTGGAGTCAGGCATCACTGTGACACTGTCACACACCGGCTGCACTCAGGCATCACTGTGACACTGTCACACAACGGCTGCAGTCGGGAATCACTGTGACACTGTCACACACTGGCTGGAGTGAGGCATCACTGTGACACTGTCACACTTTGTTGCACTCGGGTATCACTGTGACACTGTCACACACTGGCTGGAGTCAGGCATCACTGTGACACTGTCACACACTGGCTGGAGTCAGGCATCACTGTGACACTGTCCCACACTGGCTGGAGTCAGGCATCACTGTGACACTGTCACACATTGGCTGGAGTCAGGCATCACTGTGACACTGTCACACACTGGCTGGAGTCAGGCATCACTGTGACACACTGGCTGGAGTCAGGCATCACTGTCACACACTGGCTGGAGTCGGGCATCACTGTGACCTACTGGCTGGAGTCGGGCATCACTGTGACACTGTCACACACTGGCTGCACTTAGGCATCACTGTGACACTGTCACCCCCCGGCTACACTCGGGCATCACTGTGACACTGTCACACACTGGCTGGAGTCGGGCATCACTGTGACCTACTGGTTGGAGTCGGGCATCACTATGACGCTGTCACACGCTGGCTGCACTCAGGCATCACTTTGACACTGTCACACACCGGTTGCACACAGGCATCACTGTGACATTGTCACACACTGGCTGGAGTCAGGCATCACTGTGACACTGTCACGCACTGGCTGGAGTCGGGCATCACTGTGACACACTGGCTGAAGTCAGGCATCACTTTGACACTGTCACACACCGGTTGCACACAGGCATCACTGTGACATTGTCACACACTGGCTGGAGTGAGGCATCACTGTGACACTGTCACACACTGGCTGGTGTCAGGCATCACTGTGACACTGTCACACACCGGCTGCACTCGTGTATCACAGTGACACTGTCACACACCGGTTGCACACAGGCATCACTGTGACATTGTCACACACTGGCTGGAGTGAGGCATCACTGTGACACTGTCACACACTGGCTGGAGTCAGGCATCACTGTGACAGTTTCATACACTGTCTGGAGTCAGGCATCACTGTGACACTGTCATGCATTGGCTGGAGTCTGGCATCACTGTGACACTGTGACGCACTGGCTGAAGTCAGGCATCACTGTGACACACTGTATGAAGTCAGGCATCACTGTGACACACTGGCTGGAGTCAGGCATCACTGTGACACACTAGCTGGAGTCGGGCATCACTGTCACACTCTGGCTGGAGTCGAGCACCACTGTGACCCACTGGCTGGAGTCGGGCATCACTGTGACACTGTCACACACTGGCTGGAGTCGGGCATCACTGCGACACTGTCACACACTGGCTGCACTCAGGCAACACAGTGACACTATCACACACCGGCTACACTCTGGCATCACTGTGACACTATCACACACCGGCTGCACTCGGGAATCACTGTGACACTGTCACACACTGGCTGGAGTCAGGCATCAATGTGACACTGTCACAAACTGGCTGGAGTCAGGCATCACTGTGACACTTTCACACATTGGCTGGAGTCAGGCATCACTGTGACACTGTCACACATTGGCTGGAGTCAGGCATCACTTCACACACTGGCTGGAGTCGGGCATCACTGTCACACACTGGCTGGAGTCGGGCATCACTGTGACACACTGGCTGGATTAGGGCATCACTGTGACCTATTGGCTGGAGTCAGGCATCACTGTGACATTGTCACACACTGGCTGCACTCAGGCATCACTGTGACACTGTCACACCCCGGCTGCACTCGGGCATCACTGTGACACTGTCACACACTGGCTGGAGTCGGGCATCACTGTGACCTACTGGTTGGAGTCGGGCATCACTATGACGCTGTCACACGCTGGCTGCACTCAGGCATCACTTTGACAATGTCAAACACCGGCTGCACTCAGGCATCACTGTGACATTGTCACACACTGGCTGGAGTGAGGCATCACTGTGACACTGTCACACACCGGCTGCACTCGTGTATCACAGTGACACTGTCACACACTGGCTGGAGTCAGGCATCACTGTGACACTGTCACAAACTGGCTGGAGTCAGGCATCACTGTGACACTGTCACACACTGGCTGGAGTCAGGCATCACTGTGACAGTGTCACACACTGGCTGGAGTCAGGCATCACTGTGACACTGTCACGCACTGGCTGGAGTCGGGCATCACTGTGACACTGTGACGCACTGGCTGAAGTCATTCATCACTGTGACACACTGGCTGTAGTCAGGCATCACTGTGACACACCTGGCTGGAGTCGAGCACCACTGTGACCCACTGGCTGGAGTCGGGCATCACTGTGACACTATCACATTCCGGCTGCACTCAGGCATCACTGTGACACTGTCACACACCGGCTGCGCTCAGGGATAACTGTGACACTGTCACACTCCGGCTGCACTTGGGCATCACTGTGACACTGTCACACACTGGCTGGAGTCTGGCATCACTGTGACACTGTCACACACCGGTTGCACTTGGGCATCACTGTGACACTGTCACACACTGGCTGGAGTCTGGCATCACTGTGACACTGTCACACCCTGGCTGGAGTCGGGCATCACTGTGACCAACTGGTTGGAGTCGGGCATCACTGTGACACTGTCACACACTGGCTGCACTCAGGCATCACTGTGACATAGTCACACATCGGCTGCACTAGGGCATCACTGTGACACTGTCACACACTGGCTGGAGTCAGGCATCACTGTGACACTGTCACACACTGGCTGGTGTCAGGCATCACTGTGACACTGTCACACACTGGCTGGAGTCAGGCATCACTGTGACACTGTCACACACTGGCTGGAGTCAGGCATCACTGTGACACTGTCACACACTGGCTGCACTCAGGCATAACTGTGACACTGTCACACACCGGCTGCACTACGGCATCACTGTGACACTGTCACACACCGGCTGCACTCGGGCATTACTGTGACACTATCACACACTGGCTGGAGTCGGGCATCACTGTGACCTACTGGTTGGTGTCGGGCATCACGGTGACACTGTCACACACTGGCTGGAGTCAGGCATCACTGTGACACTGTCACACACTGGCTGGAGTCAGGCATCACTGTGACACTGTTACACACTGGCTGGAGTCAGGCATCACTGTGACACTGTCACACACCGGCTGCACTCGTGTATCACAGTGACACTGTCACACACCGGTTGCACACAGGCATCACTGTGACATTGTCACACACTGGCTGGAGTGAGGCATCACTGTGACACTGTCACACACTGGCTGGAGTCAGGCATCACTGTGACAGTTTCATACACTGTCTGGAGTCAGGCATCACTGTGACACTGTCATGCACTGGCTGGAGTCTGGCATCACTGTGACACTGTGACGCACTGGCTGAAGTCAGGCATCACTGTGACACACTGTATGAAGTCAGGCATCACTGTGACACACTGGCTGGAGTCAGGCATCACTGTGACACACTAGCTGGAGTCGGGCATCACTGTCACACTCTGGCTGGAGTCGAGCACCACTGTGACCCACTGGCTGGAGTCGGGCATCACTGTGACACTGTCACACACTGGCTGGAGTCGGGCATCACTGCGACACTGTCACACACTGGCTGCACTCAGGCAACACAGTGACACTATCACACACCGGCTACACTCTGGCATCACTGTGACACTATCACACACCGGCTGCACTCGGGAATCACTGTGACACTGTCACACACTGGCTGGAGTCAGGCATCAATGTGACACTGTCACAAACTGGCTGGAGTCAGGCATCACTGTGACACTTTCACACATTGGCTGGAGTCAGGCATCACTGTGACACTGTCACACATTGGCTGGAGTCAGGCATCACTTCACACACTGGCTGGAGTCGGGCATCACTGTCACACACTGGCTGGAGTCGGGCATCACTGTGACACACTGGCTGGATTAGGGCATCACTGTGACCTATTGGCTGGAGTCAGGCATCACTGTGACATTGTCACACACTGGCTGCACTCAGGCATCACTGTGACACTGTCACACCCCGGCTGCACTCGGGCATCACTGTGACACTGTCACACACTGGCTGGAGTCGGGCATCACTGTGACCTACTGGTTGGAGTCGGGCATCACTATGACGCTGTCACACGCTGGCTGCACTCAGGCATCACTTTGACAATGTCACACACTGGCTGGAGTGAGGCATCACTGTGACACTGTCACACACCGGCTGCACTCGTGTATCACAGTGACACTGTCACACACTGGCTGGAGTCAGGCATCACTGTGACACTGTCACAAACTGGCTGGAGTCAGGCATCACTGTGACACTGTCACACACTGGCTGGAGTCAGGCATCACTGTGACAGTGTCACACACTGGCTGGAGTCAGGCATCACTGTGACACTGTCACGCACTGGCTGGAGTCGGGCATCACTGTGACACTGTGACGCACTGGCTGAAGTCATTCATCACTGTGACACACTGGCTGTAGTCAGGCATCACTGTGACACACTGGCTGGAGTCGAGCACCACTGTGACCCACTGGCTGGAGTCGGGCATCACTGTGACACTATCACATTCCGGCTGCACTCAGGCATCACTGTGACAATGTCACACACCGGCTGCGCTCAGGGATAACTGTGACACTGTCACACTCCGGCTGCACTTGGGCATCACTGTGACACTGTCACACACTGGCTGGAGTCTGGCATCACTGTGACACTGTCACACACCGGCTGCACTTGGGCATCACTGTGACACTGTCACACACTGGCTGGAGTCTGGCATCACTGTGACACTGTCACACCCTGGCTGGAGTCGGGCATCACTGTGACCAACTGGTTGGAGTCGGGCATTACTGTGACACTGTCACACACTGGCTGCACTCAGGCATCACTGTGACATAGTCACACATCGGCTGCACTAGGGCATCACTGTGACACTGTCACACACTGGCTGGAGTCAGGCATCACTGTGACACTGTCACACACTGGCTGGTGTCAGGCATCACTGTGACACTGTCACACACTGGCTGGAGTCAGGCATCACTGTGACACTGTCACACACTGGCTGGAGTCAGGCATCACTGTGACACTGTCACACACTGGCTGCACTCAGGCATAACTGTGACACTGTCACACACCGGCTGCACTACGGCATCACTGTGACACTGTCACACACCGGCTGCACTCGGGCATTACTGTGACACTATCACACACTGGCTGGAGTCGGGCATCACTGTTACCTACTGGTTGGTGTCGGGCATCACGGTGACACTGTCACACACTGGCTGGAGTCAGGCATCACTGTGACACTGTCACACACTGGCTGGAGTCAGGCATCACTGTGACACTGTTACACACTGGCTGGAGTCAGGCAAAACTGTGACACTGTCACGCACTGGCTGGAGTCGGGCATCACTGTGACACTGTGACGCGCTGACTGAAGTCAGGCATCACCTTGACACACTGGCTGAAGTCAGGCATCTCTGTGACACACTAGATGGAGTCGGGCATCACTGTCACACACTGGCTGGAGTTGGGCATCACTGTGACACACTGGCTGGATTCGAGCACCACTGTGACCCACTGGCTGGAGTCGGGCATCACTGTGACACTATCACACACCGGCTGCACTCAGGAATCACTGTGACACTGTCACACACCGGCTGCACATAGGCATAAACGTGACACTGTCACACACTGGCTGCACTGGGGCATCACTGTGACACTGTCACACACTGGCCTGAGTCTGGCATCACTGTGACAATGTCACACACTGGCTGGAGTCGGGCATCACTGTGACCTACTGGTTGGAGTCGGGCATCACTGTGACACTGTCACACACTGGCTGCACTCAGGCATCACTGTGACATAGTCACACATCGGCTGCACTAGGGCATCACTGTGACACTGTCACACACTGGCTGGAGTCAGGCATCACTGTGACACTGTCACACACTGGCTGGTGTCAGGCATCACTGTGACACTGTCACACACTGGCTGGAGTCAGGCATCACTGTGACACTGTCACACACTGGCTGGAGTCAGGCATCACTGTGACACGGTCACTCACTGGCTGCACTCAGGCAACACTGTGACACTATCACACACCGGCTGCACTCCGGCATCACTGTGACACTGTCACACACCGGCTGCACTCCGGCATCACTGTGACACTGTCACACACCGGCTGCACTCGGGCATCACTGTGACACTATCACACACTGGCTTGAGTCGGGCATCACTGTGACCTATTGGTTGGTGTCGGGCATCACTGTGACACTGTCACACACTGGCTGAACTCAGGCATCACTGTGACACTGTCACACACTGGCTGGAGTCAGGCATCACTGTGACACTGTCACACACTTGTGGTGTCAGGCATCACTGTGACACTCTCACACACTGTCTGGAGTCAGGCATCACTGTGATACACTGGCTGGAGTCAGGCATCACTGTCACACACTGGCTGGAGTCGGGCATCACTGTCACACACTGGCTGGAGTCAGGCATCACTGTGACACACACTGGCTGGATTAGGGCATCACTGTGACCTACTGGCTGGAGTCAGGCATCACTGTGACACTGTCAAACACTGGCTGCACTCAGGCATCACTGTGACACTGTCACACCACGGCTGCACTTGGGCATCACTGTGACACTGTCACACACTGGCTGGAGTCGGGCATCACTGTGACCTACTGGTTGGAGTCGGGCATCACTGTGACGCTGTCACACGCTGGCTGCACTCAGGCATCACTTTGACAATGTCAAACACCGGCTGCACTCAGGCATCACTGTGACATTGTCACACACTGGCTGGAGTGAGGCATCACTGTGACACTGTCACACACCGGCTGCACTCGTGTATCACAGTGACACTGTCACACACTGGCTGGAGTCAGGCATCACTGTGACACTGTCACACACTGGCTGGAGTCAGGCATCACTGTGACGCTGTCACACACTGGCTGGAGTCAGTCATCACTGTGACAGTGTCACACACTGGCTGGAGTCAGGCATCACTGTGACACTGTCACGCACTGGCTGGAGTTGGGCATCACTGTGACACTGTGACGCACTGGCTGAAGTCAGGCATCACTGTGACACACTGGCTGGAGTCAGGCATCACTGTGACACACTGGCTGGAGTCAGGCATCACTGTGACACACTAGATGGAGTCGGGCATCACTGTCACACACTGGCTGGAGTTGGGCATCACTGTGACACACTGGCTGGAGTCGAGCACCACTGTGATCCACTGGCTGGAGTCGGGCATCACTGTGACACTATCACACACTGGCTGCACTCAGGCTTCACTGTGACACTGTCACACAGCGGCTGCACTCAGGGATAACTGTGACACTGTCACGCACCGGCTGCACTTGGGCATCACTGTGACACTGTCACACACTGGCTGGAGTCTGGCATCACTGTGTCACTGTCACACACCGGCTGCACTTGGGCATCACTGTGACACTGTCACACACTGGCTGGAGTCTGGCATCACTGTGACACTGTCACACCCTGGTTGGAGTCGGGCATCACTGTGACCTACTGGCTGGAGTTTGGCATCACTGTGACACATCACACACTGGCTGGAGTCAGGCATCACTGTGACACTGTCACACACTGGCTGGAGTCAGGCATCACTGTGACACTGTCACACACTGGCTGCACTCAGGCAACACTGTGACACTATCACACACCGGCTGCACTCCGGCATCACTGTGACACTGTCACACACCGGCTGCACTACGGCATCACTGTGACACTATCACACACCGGCTGCACTCGGGCATTACTGTGACACTATCACACACTGGTTGGTGTCGGGCATCACGGTGACACTGTCACACACTGGCTGGAGTCAGGCATCACTGTGACACTGTCACACACTGGCTGGAGTCAGGCATCACTGTGACACTGTCACACACTGGCTGGAGTCGGGCATCACTGTGACACTGAGACGCACTGGCTGAAGTCAGGCATCACTGTGACACACTGGCTGAAGTCAGGCAACACTGTGACACACTAGATGGAGTCCGGCATCACTGTCATTCACTGGCTGGAGTTGGGCATCACTGTGACACACTGGCTGGGGTCGAGCACCACTGTGACCCACTGGCTGGAGTCGGGCATCACTGTGACACTATCACACACCGGCTGCACTCAGGCATCACTGTGACACTGTCACACACCGGCTGCACTCAGGCATCACTGTGACACTGTCACACACTGGCTGCACTTGGGCATCACTGTGACACTGTCACACACTGGCTGGAGTCTGGCATCACTGTGACACTGTCACACGCTGGCTGGAGTCGGGCATCACTGTGACATACTGGTTGGTGTCAGGCATCAC
This sequence comes from Carcharodon carcharias, assembly GCF_017639515.1. NCBI lineage: Eukaryota > Metazoa > Chordata > Chondrichthyes > Lamniformes > Lamnidae > Carcharodon > Carcharodon carcharias. The sequence continues at coordinate 11,442,294 of NC_054478.1, read as the reverse complement.
TGTGACACTGTCACACGCTGGCTGCACTCAGGCATCACTGTGACACTGTCACACACTGGCTGGAGTCAGGCATCACTGTGACACTGTCACACACTTGTGGTTTCAGGGATCACTGTGACACTGTCACACACTGTCTGGAGTCAGGCATCACTGTGATACACTGGCTGGAGTCAGGCATCACGATCACACACTGGCTGGAGTCAGGCATCACTGTGACGCTGTCACACACTGGCTGGAGTCAGGCATCACTGTGACGCTGTCACACACTGGCTGGAGTCAGGCATCACTGTGACAGTGTCACACACTGGCTGGAGTCAGGCATCACTGTGACACTGTCACGCACTGGCTGGAGTTGGGCATCACTGTGACACTGTGACGCACTGGCTGAAGTCAGGCATCACTGTGACACACTGGCTGGAGTCAGGCATCACTGTGACACACTGGCTGGAGTCAGGCATCACTGTGACACACTAGATGGAGTCGGGCATCACTGTCACACACTGGCTGGAGTTGGGCATCATTGTGACACACTGGTTGGAGTCGAGCACCACTGTGACCCACTGGCTGAAGTCGGGCATCACTGTGACACTATCACACACCGGCTGCAAACAGGGATAACAGTGACACTGTCACACACTGGCTGGAGTCTGGCATCACTGTGACACTGTCACATACCGGCTGCACTTGGGCATCACTGTGACACTGTCACACACTGGCTGGAGTCTGGCATCACTGTGACACTGTCACACCCTGGTTGGAGTCGGGCATCACTGTGACCTACTTGTTGGAGTCGGGCATCACTGTGACACTGTCACACACTGGCTGGAGTCAGGCATCACTGTGACATAGTCACACATCGGCTGCACTAGGGCATCACTGTGACACTGTCACACACTGGCTGGAGTCAGGCATCACTGTGACACTGTCACACATTGGCTGGTGTCAGGCATCACTGTGACACTGTCACACACTGGCTGGAGTCAGGCATCACTATGACACTGTCACACACTGGGTGGAGTCAGGCATCACTGTGACACTGTCACACACTGGCTGCACTCAGGCAACACTGTGACACTATCTCACACCGGCTGCACTCCGGCATCACTGTGACACTGTCACACACCGGCTGCACTAAGGCATCACTGTGACACTGTCACACACCGGCTGCACTCGGGCATTACTGTGACACTATCACACACTGGCTGGAGTCGGGCATCACTGTGACCTACTCGTTGGTGTCGGGCATCACGGTGACACTGTCACACACTGGCTGGAGTCAGGCATCACTGTGGCACTGTCACACACTGGCTGGAGTCAGGCATCACTGTGACACTGTTACACACTGGCTGGAGTCAGGCAACATTGTGACACTGTCACGCACTGGCTGGAGTCGGGCATCACTGTGACACTGTGACGCACTGGCTGAAGTCAGGCATCACTGTGACACACTGGCTGATGTCAGGCATCACTGTGACGCACTAGATGGAGTCGGGCATCACTGTCACACACTGGCTGGAGTTGGGCATCACTGTGACACACTGGCTGGAGTCAGGCATCACTGTGACCCACTGGCTTGATTCGGGCATCACTGTGACACTGTCACACACTGGCTGGAGTCCTGCATCACTGTGACACTGTCACACACTGGCTGGAGTCAGGCATCACTGTGACACTGTCACACACTGGCTGGAGTCAGGCAACACTGTGACACTGTCACACACTGGCTGGAGTCAGGCAACACTGTGACACTGTCACACATGGCTGGAGTCAGGCATCACTGTGACACTGTCACACACTGGCTGGAGTCAGTCATCACTGTGACACTGTCACACCCCGGCTGCACTCGGGCATCACTGTGACACTGTCACACACTGGCTTGATTCGGGCATCACTGTGACACTGTCACACACTGGCTGGAGTCAGGCATCACTGTGACACTGTCACACACTGGCTGGAGTCAGGCAACACTGTGACACTGTCACACACTGGCTGGAGTCAGGCAACACTGTGACACTGTCACACATGGCTGGAGTCAGGCATCACTGTGACACTGTCACACACTGGCTGGAGTCAGTCATCACTGTGACACTGTCACACACCGGCTGCACTCAGGCATCACTGTGACACTGTCACACATCGGCTGCACTCAGGCATCACTGTGACACTGTCACACACTGGCTGCACTTGGGCATCACTGTGACACTGTCACACACTGGCTGGAGTCTGGCATCACTGTGACACTGTCACACACTGGCTGGAGTCGGGCATCACTGTGACCTACTGGTTGGAGTCGGGCATCACTGTGACACTGTCACACACTGGCTGCACTCAGGCATCACTGTGACATAGTCACACATCGGCTGCACTAGGGCATCACTGTGACACTGTCACACACTGGCTGGAGTCAGGCATCACTGTGACACTGTCACACACTGGCTGGTGTCAGGCATCACTGTGACACTGTCACACACTGGCTGGAGTCAGGCATCATTGTGACACTGTCACACACTGGCTGGAGTCAGGCATCACTGTGACACTGTAACACACTGGCTGCACTCAGGCAACACTGTGACACTATCACACACCGGCTGCACTCCGGCATCACTGTGACACTGTCACACACCGGCTGCACTCCGGCATCACTGTGACACTGTCACACACCGGGGGCACTCGGGCATCACTGTGACACTATCACACACTGGCTTGAGTCGGGCATCACTGTGACCTATTGGTTGGTGTCGGGCATCACTGTGACACTGTCACACACTGGCTGGAGTCAGGTATCACTGTGACACTGTCACACACTGGCTGGAGTCAGGCATCACTGTGACACTGTGACGCACTGGCTGAAGTCGGGCATCACTGTGACACACTGGCTGGAGTCAGGCATCACTGTGACACACTGGATGCAGTTGCTCATCACTGTGACATACCAGCTGGAGTCGGGCATCATTGTGATACACTGCCTGGAGTTGGGCATCACTGTGGCACACTGGCTGGAATCGAGCATCCTGTGACCCACTGGCTGGAGTCGGGCATCACTGTGACACTGTCACACACTGGCTGGAGTCAGGCATCACTATGACACTGTCACACACTGGCTGGAGTCAGGCATCACTGTGACACTGTCACACACTGGCTGCACTCAGGCAACACTGTGACACTATCACACACCGGCTGCACTCCGGCATCACTGTGACACTGTCACACACCGGCTGCACTACGGCATCACTGTGACACTGTCACACACCGGCTGCACTCGGGCATTACTTTGACACTATCACACACTGGCTGCAGTCGGGCATCACTGTGACCTACTGGTTGGTGTCGGGCATCACGGTGACACTGTCACACACTGGCTGGAGTCAGGCATCACTGTGACACTGTCACACACTGGCTGGAGTCAGGCATCACTGTGACACTGTCACACACTGGCTGGAGTCAGGCAACACTGTGACACTGTCACGCACTGGCTGGAGTCGGGCATCACTGTGACACTGTGACGCACTGGCTGAAAAGGCATCACTGTGACACACTAGATGGAGTCGGGCATCACTGTCACACACTGGCTGGAGTTGGGCATCACTGTGACACACTGGCTGGAGTCGAGCACCACTGTGACCCACTGGCTGGAGTCGGGCATCACTGTGACACTATCGCACACCGGCTGCACTCAGGCATCACTGTGACACTGTCACACACCGGCTGCACTCAGGCATCACTGTGACACTGTCACACACAGGCTGCACTTGGGCATCACTGTGAAACTGTCACACACTGGCTGGAGTCTGGAATCACTGTGACACTGTCACACACTGGCTGGAGTCGGGCATCACTGTGACCTACTGGTTGGTGTCGGGCATCACTGTGACACTGTCACACTCTGGCTGAACTCAGGCATCACTGTGACACTGTCACACACTGGCTGGAGTCAGGCATCACTGTGACACTGTCACACACTTGTGGTTTCAGGCATCACTGTGACACTGTCACACAATGTCTGGAGTCAGGCATCACTGTGATAAACTGGCTGGAGTCAGTCATCACTGTCACACACTGGCTGGAGTCGGGCATCACTGTCACACACTGGCTGGAGTCGGGCATCACTGTGACACACTGGCTGGATTAGGGCATCACTGTGACCTACTGGCTGGAGTCAGGCATCACTGTGACACTGTCACACACCGGCTGCACTCAGGCATCACTGTGACATTGTCCCACACTGGCTGGAGTGAGGCATCACTGTGACACTGTCACACATTGGCTGCACTCGTGTATCACAGTGACACTGTCACACACTGGCTGGAGTCAGGCATCACTGTGACACTGTCACACACTGGCTGGTGTCAGGCATCACTGTGACGCTGTCACACACTGGCTGGAGTCAGGCATCACTGTGACAGTGTCACACACTGGCTGGAGTCAGGCATCACTGTGACACTGTCACGCACTGGCTGGAGTTGGGCATCACTGTGACGCACTGGCTGAAGTCAGGCATCACTGTGACACACTGGCTGGAGTCAGGCATCACTGTGACACTCTGGCTGGAGTCAGGCATCACTGTGACACACTAGATGGAGTCGGGCATGACTGTCACACACTGGCTGGAGTTGGGCATCATTGTGACACACTGGCTGGAGTCGAGCACCACTGTGACCCACTGGCTGGAGTCGGGCATCACTGTGACACTGTCACACACCGGCTGCACTCCGGCATCACTGTGACACTGTCACACACCGGCTGCACTCAGGGATAACTTTGACACTGTCACACACCGGCTGCACTTGGGCATCACTGTGACACTGTCACACACTGGCTGGAGTCTGGCATCACTGTGACACTGTCACACTCCGGCTGCACGTGGGCATCACTGTGACACTGTCACACACTGGCTGGAGTCTGGCATCACTGTGACACTGTCACACCCTGGTTGGAGTCGGGCATCACTGTGACCTACTGGTTGGAGTCGGGCATCACTGTGACACTGTCACACACTGGCTGAACTCAGGCATCACTGTGACACTGTCACACACTGGCTGGAGTCAGGCATCACTGTGACACTGTCACACACTTGTGGTTTCAGGCATCACTGTGACACTGTCACACACTGTCTGGAGTCAGGCATCACTGTGATAAACTGGCTGGAGTCAGTCATCACTGTCACACACTGGCTGGAGTCGGGCATCACTGTCACACACTGGCTGGAGTCGGGCATCACTGTGACACACTGGCTGGATTAGGGCATCACTGTGACCTACTGGCTGGAGTCAGGCATCACTGTGACACTGTCACACACCGGCTGCACTCAGGCATCACTGTGACATTGTCCCACACTGGCTGGAGTGAGGCATCACTGTGACACTGTCACACATCGGCTGCACTCGTGTATCACAGTGACACTGTCACACACTGGCTGGAGTCAGGCATCACTGTGACACTGTCACACACTGGCTGGTGTCAGGCATCACTGTGACACTGTCACACCCCGGCTGCACTCGGGCATCACTGTGACACTGTCACACACTGGCTGGAGTCGGGCATCACTGTGACCTACTGGTTGGAGTCGGGCATCACTATGACGCTGTCACACGCTGGCTGCACTCAGGCATCACTTTGACAATGTCAAACACCGGCTGCACTCAGGCATCACTGTGACATTGTCACACACTGGCTGGAGTGAGGCATCACTGTGACACTGTCACACACCGGCTGCACTCGTGTATCACAGTGACACTGTCACACACTGGCTGGAGTCAGGCATCACTGTGACACTGTCACAAACTGGCTGGAGTCAGGCATCACTGTGACACTGTCACACACTGGCTGGAGTCAGGCATCACTGTGACAGTGTCACACACTGGCTGGAGTCAGGCATCACTGTGACACTGTCACGCACTGGCTGGAGTCGGGCATCACTGTGACACTGTGACGCACTGGCTGAAGTCATTCATCACTGTGACACACTGGCTGTAGTCAGGCATCACTGTGACACACTGGCTGGAGTCGAGCACCACTGTGACCCACTGGCTGGAGTCGGGCATCACTGTGACACTATCACATTCCGGCTGCACTCAGGCATCACTGTGACACTGTCACACACCGGCTGCGCTCAGGGATAACTGTGACACTGTCACACTCCGGCTGCACTTGGGCATCACTGTGACACTGTCACACACTGGCTGGAGTCTGGCATCACTGTGACACTGTCACACACCGGTTGCACTTGGGCATCACTGTGACACTGTCACACACTGGCTGGAGTCTGGCATCACTGTGACACTGTCACACCCTGGCTGGAGTCGGGCATCACTGTGACCAACTGGTTGGAGTCGGGCATCACTGTGACACTGTCACACACTGGCTGCACTCAGGCATCACTGTGACATAGTCACACATCGGCTGCACTAGGGCATCACTGTGACACTGTCACACACTGGCTGGAGTCAGGCATCACTGTGACACTGTCACACACTGGCTGGTGTCAGGCATCACTGTGACACTGTCACACACTGGCTGGAGTCAGGCATCACTGTGACACTGTCACACACTGGCTGGAGTCAGGCATCACTGTGACACTGTCACACACTGGCTGCACTCAGGCATAACTGTGACACTGTCACACACCGGCTGCACTACGGCATCACTGTGACACTGTCACACACCGGCTGCACTCGGGCATTACTGTGACACTATCACACACTGGCTGGAGTCGGGCATCACTGTGACCTACTGGTTGGTGTCGGGCATCACGGTGACACTGTCACACACTGGCTGGAGTCAGGCATCACTGTGACACTGTCACACACTGGCTGGAGTCAGGCATCACTGTGACACTGTTACACACTGGCTGGAGTCAGGCATCACTGTGACACTGTCACACACCGGCTGCACTCGTGTATCACAGTGACACTGTCACACACCGGTTGCACACAGGCATCACTGTGACATTGTCACACACTGGCTGGAGTGAGGCATCACTGTGACACTGTCACACACTGGCTGGAGTCAGGCATCACTGTGACAGTTTCATACACTGTCTGGAGTCAGGCATCACTGTGACACTGTCATGCACTGGCTGGAGTCTGGCATCACTGTGACACTGTGACGCACTGGCTGAAGTCAGGCATCACTGTGACACACTGTATGAAGTCAGGCATCACTGTGACACACTGGCTGGAGTCAGGCATCACTGTGACACACTAGCTGGAGTCGGGCATCACTGTCACACTCTGGCTGGAGTCGAGCACCACTGTGACCCACTGGCTGGAGTCGGGCATCACTGTGACACTGTCACACACTGGCTGGAGTCGGGCATCACTGCGACACTGTCACACACTGGCTGCACTCAGGCAACACAGTGACACTATCACACACCGGCTACACTCTGGCATCACTGTGACACTATCACACACCGGCTGCACTCGGGAATCACTGTGACACTGTCACACACTGGCTGGAGTCAGGCATCAATGTGACACTGTCACAAACTGGCTGGAGTCAGGCATCACTGTGACACTTTCACACATTGGCTGGAGTCAGGCATCACTGTGACACTGTCACACATTGGCTGGAGTCAGGCATCACTTCACACACTGGCTGGAGTCGGGCATCACTGTCACACACTGGCTGGAGTCGGGCATCACTGTGACACACTGGCTGGATTAGGGCATCACTGTGACCTATTGGCTGGAGTCAGGCATCACTGTGACATTGTCACACACTGGCTGCACTCAGGCATCACTGTGACACTGTCACACCCCGGCTGCACTCGGGCATCACTGTGACACTGTCACACACTGGCTGGAGTCGGGCATCACTGTGACCTACTGGTTGGAGTCGGGCATCACTATGACGCTGTCACACGCTGGCTGCACTCAGGCATCACTTTGACAATGTCAAACACCGGCTGCACTCAGGCATCACTGTGACATTGTCACACACTGGCTGGAGTGAGGCATCACTGTGACACTGTCACACACCGGCTGCACTCGTGTATCACAGTGACACTGTCACACACTGGCTGGAGTCAGGCATCACTGTGACACTGTCACAAACTGGCTGGAGTCAGGCATCACTGTGACACTGTCACACACTGGCTGGAGTCAGGCATCACTGTGACAGTGTCACACACTGGCTGGAGTCAGGCATCACTGTGACACTGTCACGCACTGGCTGGAGTCGGGCATCACTGTGACACTGTGACGCACTGGCTGAAGTCATTCATCACTGTGACACACTGGCTGTAGTCAGGCATCACTGTGACACACTGGCTGGAGTCGAGCACCACTGTGACCCACTGGCTGGAGTCGGGCATCACTGTGACACTATCACATTCCGGCTGCACTCAGGCATCACTGTGACAATGTCACACACCGGCTGCGCTCAGGGATAACTGTGACACTGTCACACTCCGGCTGCACTTGGGCATCACTGTGACACTGTCACACACTGGCTGGAGTCTGGCATCACTGTGACACTGTCACACACCGGCTGCACTTGGGCATCACTGTGACACTGTCACACACTGGCTGGAGTCTGGCATCACTGTGACACTGTCACACCCTGGCTGGAGTCGGGCATCACTGTGACCAACTGGTTGGAGTCGGGCATTACTGTGACACTGTCACACACTGGCTGCACTCAGGCATCACTGTGACATAGTCACACATCGGCTGCACTAGGGCATCACTGTGACACTGTCACACACTGGCTGGAGTCAGGCATCACTGTGACACTGTCACACACTGGCTGGTGTCAGGCATCACTGTGACACTGTCACACACTGGCTGGAGTCAGGCATCACTGTGACACTGTCACACACTGGCTGGAGTCAGGCATCACTGTGACACTGTCACACACTGGCTGCACTCAGGCATAACTGTGACACTGTCACACACCGGCTGCACTACGGCATCACTGTGACACTGTCACACACCGGCTGCACTCGGGCATTACTGTGACACTATCACACACTGGCTGGAGTCGGGCATCACTGTTACCTACTGGTTGGTGTCGGGCATCACGGTGACACTGTCACACACTGGCTGGAGTCAGGCATCACTGTGACACTGTCACACACTGGCTGGAGTCAGGCATCACTGTGACACTGTTACACACTGGCTGGAGTCAGGCAAAACTGTGATACTGTCACGCACTGGCTGGAGTCGGGCATCACTGTGACACTGTGACGCGCTGACTGAAGTCAGGAATCACCTTGACACACTGGCTGAAGTCAGGCATCTCTGTGACACACTAGATGGAGTCGGGCATCACTGTCACACACTGGCTGGAGTTGGGCATCACTGTGACACACTGGCTGGATTCGAGCACCACTGTGACCCACTGGCTGGAGTCGGGCATCACTGTGACACTATCACACACCGGCTGCACTCAGGAATCACTGTGACACTGTCACACACCGGCTGCACATAGGCATAAACGTGACACTGTCACACACTGGCTGCACTGGGGCATCACTGTGACACTGTCACACACTGGCCTGAGTCTGGCATCACTGTGACAATGTCACACACTGGCTGGAGTCGGGCATCACTGTGACCTACTGGTTGGAGTCGGGCATCACTGTGACACTGTCACACACTGGCTGCACTCAGGCATCACTGTGACATAGTCACACATCGGCTGCACTAGGGCATCACTGTGACACTGTCACACACTGGCTGGAGTCAGGCATCACTGTGACACTGTCACACACTGGCTGGTGTCAGGCATCACTGTGACACTGTCACACACTGGCTGGAGTCAGGCATCACTGTGACACTGTCACACACTGGCTGGAGTCAGGCATCACTGTGACACGGTCACTCACTGGCTGCACTCAGGCAACACTGTGACACTATCACACACCGGCTGCACTCCGGCATCACTGTGACACTGTCACACACCGGCTGCACTCCGGCATCACTGTGACACTGTCACACACCGGCTGCACTCGGGCATCACTGTGACACTATCACACACTGGCTTGAGTCGGGCATCACTGTGACCTATTGGTTGGTGTCGGGCATCACTGTGACACTGTCACACACTGGCTGAACTCAGGCATCACTGTGACACTGTCACACACTGGCTGGAGTCAGGCATCACTGTGACACTGTCACACACTTGTGGTGTCAGGCATCACTGTGACACTCTCACACACTGTCTGGAGTCAGGCATCACTGTGATACACTGGCTGGAGTCAGGCATCACTGTCACACACTGGCTGGAGTCGGGCATCACTGTCACACACTGGCTGGAGTCAGGCATCACTGTGACACACACTGGCTGGATTAGGGCATCACTGTGACCTACTGGCTGGAGTCAGGCATCACTGTGACACTGTCAAACACTGGCTGCACTCAGGCATCACTGTGACACTGTCACACCACGGCTGCACTTGGGCATCACTGTGACACTGTCACACACTGGCTGGAGTCGGGCATCACTGTGACCTACTGGTTGGAGTCGGGCATCACTGTGACGCTGTCACACGCTGGCTGCACTCAGGCATCACTTTGACAATGTCAAACACCGGCTGCACTCAGGCATCACTGTGACATTGTCACACACTGGCTGGAGTGAGGCATCACTGTGACACTGTCACACACCGGCTGCACTCGTGTATCACAGTGACACTGTCACACACTGGCTGGAGTCAGGCATCACTGTGACACTGTCACACACTGGCTGGAGTCAGGCATCACTGTGACGCTGTCACACACTGGCTGGAGTCAGTCATCACTGTGACAGTGTCACACACTGGCTGGAGTCAGGCATCACTGTGACACTGTCACGCACTGGCTGGAGTTGGGCATCACTGTGACACTGTGACGCACTGGCTGAAGTCAGGCATCACTGTGACACACTGGCTGGAGTCAGGCATCACTGTGACACACTGGCTGGAGTCAGGCATCACTGTGACACACTAGATGGAGTCGGGCATCACTGTCACACACTGGCTGGAGTTGGGCATCACTGTGACACACTGGCTGGAGTCGAGCACCACTGTGATCCACTGGCTGGAGTCGGGCATCACTGTGACACTATCACACACTGGCTGCACTCAGGCTTCACTGTGACACTGTCACACAGCGGCTGCACTCAGGGATAACTGTGACACTGTCACGCACCGGCTGCACTTGGGCATCACTGTGACACTGTCACACACTGGCTGGAGTCTGGCATCACTGTGTCACTGTCACACACCGGCTGCACTTGGGCATCACTGTGACACTGTCACACACTGGCTGGAGTCTGGCATCACTGTGACACTGTCACACCCTGGTTGGAGTCGGGCATCACTGTGACCTACTGGCTGGAGTTTGGCATCACTGTGACACATCACACACTGGCTGGAGTCAGGCATCACTGTGACACTGTCACACACTGGCTGGAGTCAGGCATCACTGTGACACTGTCACACACTGGCTGCACTCAGGCAACACTGTGACACTATCACACACCGGCTGCACTCCGGCATCACTGTGACACTGTCACACACCGGCTGCACTACGGCATCACTGTGACACTATCACACACCGGCTGCACTCGGGCATTACTGTGACACTATCACACACTGGTTGGTGTCGGGCATCACGGTGACACTGTCACACACTGGCTGGAGTCAGGCATCACTGTGACACTGTCACACACTGGCTGGAGTCAGGCATCACTGTGACACTGTCACACACTGGCTGGAGTCGGGCATCACTGTGACACTGAGACGCACTGGCTGAAGTCAGGCATCACTGTGACACACTGGCTGAAGTCAGGCAACACTGTGACACACTAGATGGAGTCCGGCATCACTGTCATTCACTGGCTGGAGTTGGGCATCACTGTGACACACTGGCTGGGGTCGAGCACCACTGTGACCCACTGGCTGGAGTCGGGCATCACTGTGACACTATCACACACCGGCTGCACTCAGGCATCACTGTGACACTGTCACACACCGGCTGCACTCAGGCATCACTGTGACACTGTCACACACTGGCTGCACTTGGGCATCACTGTGACACTGTCACACACTGGCTGGAGTCTGGCATCACTGTGACACTGTCACACGCTGGCTGGAGTCGGGCATCACTGTGACATACTGGTTGGTGTCAGGCATCACTGTGACACTGTCACACGCTGGCTGCACTCAGGCATCACTGTGACACTGTCACACACTGGCTGGAGTCAGGCATCACTGTGACACTGTCACACACTTGTGGTTTCAGGGATCACTGTGACACTGTCACACACTGTCTGGAGTCAGGCATCACTGTGATACACTGGCAGGAGTCAGGCATCACGATCACACACTGGCTGGAGTCAGGCATCACTGTGACGCTGTCACACACTGGCTGGAGTCAGGCATCACTGTGACGCTGTCACACACTGGCTGGAGTCAGGCATCACTGTGACAGTGTCACACACTGGCTGGAGTCAGGCATCACTGTGACACTGTCACGCACTGGCTGGAGTTGGGCATCACTGTGACACTGTGACGCACTGGCTGAAGTCAGGCATCACTGTGACACACTGGCTGGAGTCAGGCATCACTGTGACACACTGGCTGGAGTCAGGCATCACTGTGACACACTAGATGGAGTCGGGCATCACTGTCACACACTGGCTGGAGTTGGGCATCATTGTGACACACTGGTTGGAGTCGAGCACCACTGTGACCCACTGGCTGAAGTCGGGCATCACTGTGACACTATCACACACCGGCTGCAAACAGGGATAACAGTGACACTGTCACACACTGGCTGGAGTCTGGCATCACTGTGACACTGTCACATACCGGCTGCACTTGGGCATCACTGTGACACTGTCACACACTGGCTGGAGTCTGGCATCACTGTGACACTGTCACACCCTGGTTGGAGTCGGGCATCACTGTGACCTACTGGTTGGAGTCGGGCATCACTGTGACACTGTCACACACTGGCTGCACTCAGGCATCACTGTGACATAGTCACACATCGGCTGCACTAGGGCATCACTGTGACACTGTCACACACTGGCTGGAGTCAGGCATCACTGTGACACTGTCACACACTGGCTGGTGTCAGGCATCACTGTGACACTGTCACACACTGGCTGGAGTCAGGCATCACTATGACACTGTCACACACTGGCTGGAGTCAGGCATCACTGTGACACTGTCACACACTGGCTGCACTCAGGCAACACTGTGACACTATCACACACCGGCTGCACTCCGGCATCACTGTGAAACTGTCACACACCGGCTGCACTACGGCATCACTGTGACACTGTCACACACCGGCTGCACTCGGGCATTACTGTGACACTATCACACACTGGCTGCAGTCGGGCATCACTGTGACCTACTGGTTGGTGTCGGGCATCACGGTGACACTGTCACACACTGGCTGGAGTCAGGCATCACTGTGACACTGTCACACACTGGCTGGAGTCAGGCAACACTGTGACACTGTCACGCACTGGCTGGAGTCGGGCATCACTGTGACACTGTGACGCACTGGCAGAAGTCAGGCATCACTGTGACACACTGGCTGAAGTCAGGCATCACTGTGACACACTAGATGGAGTCGGGCATCACTGTCACACACTGGCTGGAGTTGGGCATCACTGTGACACACTGGCTGGAGTCAGGCATCACTGTGACCCACTGGCTGGATTCGGGCATCACTGTGACACTGTCACACACTGGCTGGAGTCCAGAATCACTGTGACACTGTCACACACTGACTGGAGTCAGGCATCACTGTGACACTGTCACACACTGGCTGGAGTCAGGCATCACTGTGACACTGTCACACACTGGCTGGAGTCAGGCATCACTGTGACACTGTCACACACTGGCTGGAGTCAGGCAACACTGTGACACTGTCACGCACTGGCTGGAGTCGGGCATCACTGTGACACTGTGACGCACTGGCTGAAGTCAGGCATCACTTTGACACACTGGCTGAAGTCAGGCATCACTGTGACACACTAGATGGAGTCGGGCATCACTGTCACACACTGGCTGGAGTTGGGCATCACTGTGACACACTGGCTGGAGTCGAGCAACACTGTGACCCACTGGCTGGAGTCGGGCATCACTGTGACACTATCACACACCGGCTGCACATAGGCATAACTGTGACATTGTCACACACTGGCTGCACTGGGGCATCACTGTGACACTGTCACACACTGGCTGGAGTCTGGCATCACTGTGACACTGTCACACACTGGCTGGAATCGGGCATCACTGTGACCTACTGGTTGGAGTCGGGCATCACTGTGACACTGTCACACACTGGCTGCACTCAGGCATCACTGTGACATAGTCACACATCGGCTGCACTAGGGCATCACTGTGACACTGTCACACACTGGCTGGAGTCAGGCATCACTGTGACACTGTCACACACTGGCTGGTGTCAGGCATCACTGTGACACTGTCACACACTGGCTGGAGTCAGGCATCACTGTGACACTGTCACACATTGGCTGGAGTCAGGCATCACTGTGACACGGTCACTCACTGGCTGCACTCAGGCAACACTGTGACACTATCACACACCGGCTGCAGTCCGGCATCACTGTGACACTGTCACACACTGGTTGCACTCCGGCATCACTGTGACACTGTCACACACCGGCTGCAGTCCGGCATCACTGTGACACTGTCACACACCGGCTGCACTCGGGCATCACTGTGACACCAACACACACTGGCTTGAGTCGGGCATCACTGTGACCTATTGGTTGGTGTCGGGCATCACTGTGACACTGTCACACACTGGCTGGAGTCAGGCATCACTGTGACACTGTCACACTCTGGCTGGAGTCAGGCATCACTGTGACACTGTCACACACTTGTGGTGTCAGGCATCACTGTGACACTGTCACACACTGGCTGGAGTCAGGCATCACTGTGACACTGTCACACACTTGTGGTGTCAGGCATCACTGTGACACTCTCACACACTGTCTGGAGTCAGGCATCACTGTGATACACTGGCTGGAGTCAGGCATCACTGTCACACACTGGCTGGAGTCGGGCATCACTGTCACACACTGGCTGGAGTCGGGCATCACTGTGACACACTGGCTGGATTAGGGCATCACTGTGACCTACTGGCTGGAGTCAGGCATCACTGTGACACTGTCAAACACTGGCTGCACTCAGGCATCACTGTGACACTGTCACACCACGGCTGCACTCGGGCATCACTGTGACACTGTCACACACTGGCTGGAGTCGGGCATCACTGTGACCTACTGGTTGGAGTCGGGCATCACTGTGACGCTGTCACACGCTGGCTGCACTCAGGCATCACTTTGACAATGTCAAACACCGGCTGCACTCAGGCATCACTGTGACATTGTCACACACTGGCTGGAGTGAGGCATCACTGTGACACTGTCACACACCGGCTGCACTCGTGTATCACAGTGACACTGTCACACACTGGCTGGAGTCAGGCATCACTGTGACACTGTCACACACTGGCTGGAGTCAGGCATCACTGTGACGCTGTCACACACTGGCTGGAGTCAGGCATCACTGTGACACTGTCACGCACTGGCTGGAGTCGGGCATCACTGTGACACTGTGACGCACTGGCTGGAGTCAGGCATCACTGTGACACACTGGCTGTAGTCAGGCATCACTGTGACACACTAGATGGAGGCGGGCATCACTGTCACACACTGGCTGGAGTTGGGCATCACTGTGACCCACTGGCTTGAGTCGGGCATCACTGTGACACTATCACACACCGGCTGCACTCAGGCATCACTGTGACACTGTCACACACCGGCTGCACTCAGGGATAACTGTGACACTGTCACACACCGGCTGCACTTGGGCATCACTGTGACACTGTCACACACTGGCTGGAGTCTGGCATCACTGTGACACTGTCACACACCGGCTGCACTTGGGCATCACTGTGACACTGTCACACACTGGCTGGAGTCTGGCATCACTGTGACACTGTCACACCCTGGTTGGAGTCAGGCATCACTATGACCTAATGGTTGGAGTCGGACATCACTGTGACACTGTCACACACTGGCTGGAGTCAGGCATCACTCTGACACTGTCACACACTGGCTGGTGTCAGGCATCACTGTGACACTGTCACACACTGGCTGGAGTCAGGCATCACTATGACACTGTCACACACTGGCTGGAGTCAGGCATCACTGTGACACTGTCACACACTGGCTGCACTCAGGCAACACTGTGACACTATCACACACCGGCTGCACTCCGGCATCACTGTGACACTGTCACACATCGGCTGCACTCGGGCATTACTGTGACACTATCACACACTGGCTGCAGTCGGGCATCACTGTGACCTACTGGATGGTGTCGGGCATCACGGTGACACTGTCACACACTGGCTGGAGTCAGGCATCACTGTGACACTGTCACACACTGGCTGGAGTCAGGCATCACTGTGACACTGTCACACACTGGCTGGAGTCAGGCAACACTGTGACACTGTCACACACTGGCTGGAGTCGGGCATCACTGTGACACTGTGACGCACTGGCTGGAGTCAGGCATCACTGTGACACACTAGATGGAGTCGGGCATCACTGTCACACACTGGCTGGAGTTGGGCATCACTGTGACACACTGGCTGGAGTCGGGCATCACTGTGACACTATCACACACCGGCTGCACTCAGGCATCACTGTGACACTGTCACACACCGGCTGCACTCAGGCATCACTGTGACACTGTCACACACAGGCTGCACTTGGGCATCACTGTGAAACTGTCACACACTGGCTGGAGTCTGGAATCACTGTGACACTGTCACACACTGGCTGGAGTCGGGCATCACTGTGATCTACTGGTTGGTGTCGGGCATCACTGTGACACTGTCACACACTGGCTGAACTCAGGCATCACTGTGACACTGTCACACACTGGCTGGAGTCAGGCATCACTGTGACACTGTCACACACTTGTGGTTTCAGGCATCACTGTGACACTGTCACACACTGTCTGGAGTCAGGCATCACTGTGATAAACTGGCTGGAGTCAGGCATCACTGTCACACACTGGCTGGAGTCGGGCATCACTGTCACACAATGGCTGGAGTCGGGCATCACTGTGACACACTGGCTGGATTAGGGCATCACTGTGACCTACTGGCTGGAGTCAGGCATCACTGTGACACTGTCACACCCCGGCTGCACTCGGGCATCACTGTGACACTGTCACACACTGGCTGGAGTCGGGCATCACTGTGACCTACTGGTTGGAGTCGGGCATCACTGTGACGCTGTCACACGCTGGCTGCACTCAGGCATCACTTTGACAATGTCAAACACCGGCTGCACTCAGGCATCACTGTGACATTGTCACACACTGGCTGGAGTGAGGCATCACTGTGACACTGTCACACACCGGCTGCACTCGTGTATCACAGTGACACTGTCACACACTGGCTGGAGTCAGGCATCACTGTGACACACTGGCTGGAGTCAGGCATCACTGTGACACACTGGCTGGAGTCAGGCATCACTGTGACACACTAGATGGAGTCGGGCATGACTGTCACACACTGGCTGGAGTTGGGCATCATTGTGACACACTGGCTGGAGTCGAGCACCACTGTGACCCACTGGCTGGAGTCGGGCATCACTGTGACACTGTCACACACCGGCTGCACTCAGGCATCACTGTGACACTGTCACACACCGGCTGCACTCAGGGATAACTTTGACACTGTCACACACCGGCTGCACTTGGTCATCACAGTGACACTATCACACACTGGCTGGAGTCTGGCATCACTGTGACACTGTCACACTCCGGCTGCACGTGGGCATCACTGTGACACTGTCACACACTGGCTGGAGTCTGGCATCACTGTGACACTGTCACACCCTGGTTGGAGTCGGGCATCACTGTGACCTACTTGTTGGAGTCGGGCATCACTGTGACACTGTCACACACTGGCTGGAGTCAGGCATCACTGTGACATAGTCACACATCGGCTGCACTAGGGCATCACTGTGACACTGTCACACACTGGCTGGAGTCAGGCATCACTGTGACACTGTCACACATTGGCTGGTGTCAGGCATCACTGTGACACTGTCACACACTGGCTGGAGTCAGGCATCACTATGACACTGTCACACACTGGGTGGAGTCAGGCATCACTGTGACACTGTCACACACTGGCTGCACTCAGGCAACACTGTGACACTATCTCACACCGGCTGCACTCCGGCATCACTGTGACACTGTCACACACCGGCTGCACTAAGGCATCACTGTGACACTGTCACACACCGGCTGCACTCGGGCATTACTGTGACACTATCACACACTGGCTGGAGTCGGGCATCACTGTGACCTACTCGTTGGTGTCGGGCATCACGGTGACACTGTCACACACTGGCTGGAGTCAGGCATCACTGTGGCACTGTCACACACTGGCTGGAGTCAGGCATCACTGTGACACTGTTACACACTGGCTGGAGTCAGGCAACATTGTGACACTGTCACGCACTGGCTGGAGTCGGGCATCACTGTGACACTGTGACGCACTGGCTGAAGTCAGGCATCACTGTGACACACTGGCTGATGTCAGGCATCACTGTGACGCACTAGATGGAGTCGGGCATCACTGTCACACACTGGCTGGAGTTGGGCATCACTGTGACACACTGGCTGGAGTCAGGCATCACTGTGACCCACTGGCTTGATTCGGGCATCACTGTGACACTGTCACACACTGGCTGGAGTCCAGGATCACTGTGACACTGTCACACACTGGCTGGAGTCAGGCATCACTGTGACACTGTCACACACTGGCTGGAGTCAGGCAACACTGTGACACTGTCACACACTGGCTGGAGTCAGGCAACACTGTGACACTGTCACACATGGCTGGAGTCAGGCATCACTGTGACACTGTCACACACTGGCTGGAGTCAGTCATCACTGTGACACTGTCACACCCCGGCTGCACTCGGGCATCACTGTGACACTGTCACACACTGGCTTGATTCGGGCATCACTGTGACACTGTCACACACTGGCTGGAGTCCAGGATCACTGTGACACTGTCACACACTGGCTGGAGTCAGGCATCACTGTGACACTGTCACACACTGGCTGGAGTCAGGCAACACTGTGACACTGTCACACACTGGCTGGAGTCAGGCAACACTGTGACACTGTCACACATGGCTGGAGTCAGGCATCACTGTGACACTGTCACACACTGGCTGGAGTCAGTCATCACTGTGACACTGTCACACACCGGCTGCACTCAGGCATCACTGTGACACTGTCACACATCGGCTGCACTCAGGCATCACTGTGACACTGTCACACACTGGCTGCACTTGGGCATCACTGTGACACTGTCACACACTGGCTGGAGTCTGGCATCACTGTGACACTGTCACACACTGGCTGGAGTCGGGCATCACTGTGACCTACTGGTTGGAGTCGGGCATCACTGTGACACTGTCACACACTGGCTGCACTCAGGCATCACTGTGACATAGTCACACATCGGCTGCACTAGGGCATCACTGTGACACTGTCACACACTGGCTGGAGTCAGGCATCACTGTGACACTGTCACACACTGGCTGGTGTCAGGCATCACTGTGACACTGTCACACACTGGCTGGAGTCAGGCATCATTGTGACACTGTCACACACTGGCTGGAGTCAGGCATCACTGTGACACTGTAACACACTGGCTGCACTCAGGCAACACTGTGACACTATCACACACCGGCTGCACTCCGGCATCACTGTGACACTGTCACACACCGGCTGCACTCCGGCATCACTGTGACACTGTCACACACCGGGGGCACTCGGGCATCACTGTGACACTATCACACACTGGCTTGAGTCGGGCATCACTGTGACCTATTGGTTGGTGTCGGGCATCACTGTGACACTGTCACACACTGGCTGGAGTCAGGTATCACTGTGACACTGTCACACACTGGCTGGAGTCAGGCATCACTGTGACACTGTGACGCACTGGCTGAAGTCGGGCATCACTGTGACACACTGGCTGGAGTCAGGCATCACTGTGACACACTGGATGCAGTTGCTCATCACTGTGACATACCAGCTGGAGTCGGGCATCATTGTGATACACTGCCTGGAGTTGGGCATCACTGTGGCACACTGGCTGGAATCGAGCATCCTGTGACCCACTGGCTGGAGTCGGGCATCACTGTGACACTGTCACACACTGGCTGGAGTCAGGCATCACTATGACACTGTCACACACTGGCTGGAGTCAGGCATCACTGTGACACTGTCACACACTGGCTGCACTCAGGCAACACTGTGACACTATCACACACCGGCTGCACTCCGGCATCACTGTGACACTGTCACACACCGGCTGCACTACGGCATCACTGTGACACTGTCACACACCGGCTGCACTCGGGCATTACTTTGACACTATCACACACTGGCTGCAGTCGGGCATCACTGTGACCTACTGGTTGGTGTCGGGCATCACGGTGACACTGTCACACACTGGCTGGAGTCAGGCATCACTGTGACACTGTCACACACTGGCTGGAGTCAGGCATCACTGTGACACTGTCACACACTGGCTGGAGTCAGGCAACACTGTGACACTGTCACGCACTGGCTGGAGTCGGGCATCACTGTGACACTGTGACGCACTGGCTGAAAAGGCATCACTGTGACACACTAGATGGAGTCGGGCATCACTGTCACACACTGGCTGGAGTTGGGCATCACTGTGACACACTGGCTGGAGTCGAGCACCACTGTGACCCACTGGCTGGAGTCGGGCATCACTGTGACACTATCGCACACCGGCTGCACTCAGGCATCACTGTGACACTGTCACACACCGGCTGCACTCAGGCATCACTGTGACACTGTCACACACAGGCTGCACTTGGGCATCACTGTGAAACTGTCACACACTGGCTGGAGTCTGGAATCACTGTGACACTGTCACACACTGGCTGGAGTCGGGCATCACTGTGACCTACTGGTTGGTGTCGGGCATCACTGTGACACTGTCACACTCTGGCTGAACTCAGGCATCACTGTGACACTGTCACACACTGGCTGGAGTCAGGCATCACTGTGACACTGTCACACACTTGTGGTTTCAGGCATCACTGTGACACTGTCACACAATGTCTGGAGTCAGGCATCACTGTGATAAACTGGCTGGAGTCAGTCATCACTGTCACACACTGGCTGGAGTCGGGCATCACTGTCACACACTGGCTGGAGTCGGGCATCACTGTGACACACTGGCTGGATTAGGGCATCACTGTGACCTACTGGCTGGAGTCAGGCATCACTGTGACACTGTCACACACCGGCTGCACTCAGGCATCACTGTGACATTGTCCCACACTGGCTGGAGTGAGGCATCACTGTGACACTGTCACACATTGGCTGCACTCGTGTATCACAGTGACACTGTCACACACTGGCTGGAGTCAGGCATCACTGTGACACTGTCACACACTGGCTGGTGTCAGGCATCACTGTGACGCTGTCACACACTGGCTGGAGTCAGGCATCACTGTGACAGTGTCACACACTGGCTGGAGTCAGGCATCACTGTGACACTGTCACGCACTGGCTGGAGTTGGGCATCACTGTGACGCACTGGCTGAAGTCAGGCATCACTGTGACACACTGGCTGGAGTCAGGCATCACTGTGACACTCTGGCTGGAGTCAGGCATCACTGTGACACACTAGATGGAGTCGGGCATGACTGTCACACACTGGCTGGAGTTGGGCATCATTGTGACACACTGGCTGGAGTCGAGCACCACTGTGACCCACTGGCTGGAGTCGGGCATCACTGTGACACTGTCACACACCGGCTGCACTCCGGCATCACTGTGACACTGTCACACACCGGCTGCACTCAGGGATAACTTTGACACTGTCACACACCGGCTGCACTTGGGCATCACTGTGACACTGTCACACACTGGCTGGAGTCTGGCATCACTGTGACACTGTCACACTCCGGCTGCACGTGGGCATCACTGTGACACTGTCACACACTGGCTGGAGTCTGGCATCACTGTGACACTGTCACACCCTGGTTGGAGTCGGGCATCACTGTGACCTACTGGTTGGAGTCGGGCATCACTGTGACACTGTCACACACTGGCTGAACTCAGGCATCACTGTGACACTGTCACACACTGGCTGGAGTCAGGCATCACTGTGACACTGTCACACACTTGTGGTTTCAGGCATCACTGTGACACTGTCACACACTGTCTGGAGTCAGGCATCACTGTGATAAACTGGCTGGAGTCAGTCATCACTGTCACACACTGGCTGGAGTCGGGCATCACTGTCACACACTGGCTGGAGTCGGGCATCACTGTGACACACTGGCTGGATTAGGGCATCACTGTGACCTACTGGCTGGAGTCAGGCATCACTGTGACACTGTCACACACCGGCTGCACTCAGGCATCACTGTGACATTGTCCCACACTGGCTGGAGTGAGGCATCACTGTGACACTGTCACACATCGGCTGCACTCGTGTATCACAGTGACACTGTCACACACTGGCTGGAGTCAGGCATCACTGTGACACTGTCACACACTGGCTGGTGTCAGGCATCACTGTGACGCTGTCACACACTGGCTGGAGTCAGGCATCACTGTGACAGTGTCACACACTGGCTGGAGTCAGGCATCACTGTGACACTGTCACACACTGGCTGGAGTTGGGCATCACTGTGACACTGTGACGCACTGGCTGAAGTCAGGCATCACTGTGACACTGTCACGCACTGGCTGGAGTTGGGCATCACTGTGACACTGTGACGCACTGGCTGAAGTCAGGCATCACTGTGACACACTGGCTGGAGTCAGGCATCACTGTGACACTCTGGCTGGAGTCAGGCATCACTGTGACACACTAGATGGAGTCGGGCATGACTGTCACACACTGGCTGGAGTTGGGCATCATTGTGACACACTGGCTGGAGTCGAGCACCACTGTGACCCACTGGCTGGAGTCGGGCATCACTGTGACACTGTCACACACCGGCTGCACTCCGGCATCACTGTGACACTGTCACACACCGGCTGCACTCAGGGATAACTTTGACACTGTCACACACCGGCTGCACTTGGGCATCACTGTGACACTGTCACACACTGGCTGGAGTCTGGCATCACTGTGACACTGTCACACTCCGGCTGCACGTGGGCATCACTGTGACACTGTCACACACTGGCTGGAGTCTGGCATCACTGTGACACTGTCACACCCTGGTTGGAGTCGGGCATCACTGTGACCTACTGGTTGGAGTCGGGCATCACTGTGACACTGTCACACACTGGCTGAACTCAGGCATCACTGTGACACTGTCACACACTGGCTGGAGTCAGGCATCACTGTGACACTGTCACACACTTGTGGTTTCAGGCATCACTGTGACACTGTCACACACTGTCTGGAGTCCGGCATCACTGTGATAAACTGGCTGGAGTCAGTCATCACTGTCACACACTGGCTGGAGTCGGGCATCACTGTCACACACTGGCTGGAGTCGGGCATCACTGTGACACACTGGCTGGATTAGGGCATCACTGTGACCTACTGGCTGGAGTCAGGCATCACTGTGACACTGTCACACACCGGCTGCACTCAGGCATCACTGTGACATTGTCCCACACTGGCTGGAGTGAGGCATCACTGTGACACTGTCACACATCGGCTGCACTCGTGTATCACAGTGACACTGTCACACACTGGCTGGAGTCAGGCATCACTGTGACACTGTCACACACTGGCTGGTGTCAGGCATCACTGTGACGCTGTCACACACTGGCTGGAGTCAGGCATCACTGTGACAGTGTCACACACTGGCTGGAGTCAGGCATCACTGTGACACTGTCACGCACTGGCTGGAGTTGGGCATCACTGTGACACTGTGACGCACTGGCTGAAGTCAGGCATCACTGTGACACTCTGGCTGGAGTCAGGCATCACTGTGACACACTAGATGGAGTCGGGCATGACTGTCACACACTGGCTGGAGTTGGGCATCATTGTGACACACTGGCTGGAGTCGAGCACCACTGTGACCCACTGGCTGGAGTCGGGCATCACTGTGACACTGTCACACACCGGCTGCACTCCGGCATCACTGTGACACTGTCACACACCGGCTGCACTCAGGGATAACTTTGACACTGTCACACACCGGCTGCACTTGGGCATCACTGTGACACTGTCACACACTGGCTGGAGTCTGGCATCACTGTGACACTGTCACACTCCGGCTGCACGTGGGCATCACTGTGACACTGTCACACACTGGCTGGAGTCTGGCATCACTGTGACACTGTCACACCCTGGTTGGAGTCGGGCATCACTGTGACCTACTGGTTGGAGTCCGGCATCACTGTGACACTGTCACACACTGGCTGGAGTCAGGCATCACTGTGACATAGTCACACATCGGCTGCACTAGGGCATCACTGTGACACTGTCACACACTGGCTGGAGTCAGGCATCACTGTGACCTACTGGTTGGTGTCGGGCATCACTGTGACACTGTTACACACTGGCTGGAGTCAGGCAACACTGTGACACTGTCACGCACTGGCTGGAGTCGGGCATCACTGTGACACTGTGACGCACTGGCTGAAGTCAGGCATCACTGTGACACACTGGCTGAAGTCAGGCATCACTGTGACACACTAGATGGAGTCGGGCATCACTGTGACACACTAGCTGGAGTCAGGCATCACTGTGACCCACTGGCTGGATTCGGGCATCACTGTGACACTGTCACACACTGGCTGGAGTCCAGGATCATTGTGACACTGTCACACACTGGCTGGAGTCAGGCATCACTGTGACACTGTCGCACACTGGCTGGAGTCAGGCAACACTGTGACACTGTCACACACTGGCTGGAGTCAGGCAACACTGTGACACTGTCACACATGGCTGGAGTCAGGCATCACTGTGACACTGTCACACACTGGCTGGAGTCAGTCATCACTGTGACACTGTCACACACTGGCTGGAGTCGGGCATCACTGTGACACACTAGCTGTAGTCGGGCATCACTGTGACCCTCTGGCTAGAGTCGGGCATCACTCTGACACACTGGCTGGAGTCGGGGTTCACTGTGACACACTGGCTGGAGTCCGGGATCACTGTGCCACTCTGGCTGGAGTCAGGCATCACTGTTACACTGTCACACGCTGGCTGGAGTCGGGCATCACTGTGACACAATGCCTGGAGTCGGGGATCACTGTGAAACTGTCACACATTAGCTGGAGTCAGGCATCACTGTGGCACTGTCACACACTGGCTGGAGTCAGGCATCACTGTGACACATTGGCTGGAGTCGCGCATCACATGTAACACACTGGCTGGGGTCGGGCATCACTGTGACACTGTCACACACTGGATGGATTGAGGCATCACTGTGACACTGTCACACACTGGCTGGAGTCAGGCATCACTGTGATACTGTCACACACTGGCTGGAGTCAGGCATCACTGTGACACTGTGACACACTGGCTGTAGTGAGGCAATCACTGTGACACTATCACACACTGGCTGGAGTCAGGCATCACTGTGACACTGTCACACACTGGCTGGAGTCAGGCATCACTGTGACATTGTCACACACTGGCTGGAGTCAGGCATCACTGTGACACTGTCACACACTGGCTGGAGTCAGGCATCACTGTGACACACTGGCTGGAGTCAGGCATCACTGTGACACTGTCACACACTGGCTGGAGTCAGGCAACACTGTGACACTGTCACACAATGGCTGGAGTCAGGCATCACTGTGACACTGTCTCACTAGCTGGAGTCAGTCATCACTGTGACACTGTCACACACTGGCTGGAGTCGGGCATCACTGTGACACACTAGCTGGAGTCGGGCATCACTGTGACCCTCTGGCTAGAGTCGGGCGTCACTCTGACACACTGGCTGGAGTCGGGGATCACTGTGACACACTGCCTGGAGTCGGGGATCACTGTGACACTGTCACACGCTGGCTGGAGTCGGGCATCACTGTGACACACTGCCTGGAGTCGGGGATCACTGTGATACTGTCACACATTGGCTTGAGTCAGGCATCACTGTGACACTGTCACACACTGGCTGGAGTCAGACATCACTGTGACACTGTGACACACTGGCTAGAGTCAGGCATCACTGTGGCACTCTCACACACTGGCTGGAGTCAGGCATCACTGTGACACTGTGACACACTGGGTGAAGTCAGGCATCACTGTGACACACTGGCTGGAGTCGGGCATCATTGTGACACACTGGCTCTAGTCGGGCATCACTGTGACACTGTCACACACTGGGTGAAGTCAGGCATCACTGTGACACACTAGCTGGAGTCAGGCATCACTGTGACCCACTGGCTGGATTGGGGCATGACTGTGACACTGTCACACACTGGCTGGAGTCAGGCATCACTGTGACACTGTCACACACTGGCTGGAGTCAGGCATCACTATGACACTGTCACACACTGGCTGGAGTCAGGCATCACTGTGACACTGTCACACACTGGCTGCACTCAGGCAACACTGTGACACTATCACACACCGGCTGCACTCCGGCATCACTGTGACACTGTCACACACCGGCTGCACTCCGGCATCACTGTGACACTGTCACACACCGGCTGCACTCGGGCATCACTGTGACACTATCACACACTGGCTAGAGTCGGGCATCACTGTGACCTATTGGTTGGTGTCGGGCATCACTGTGACACTGTCACACACTGGCTGGAGTCAGGCATCACTGTGACACTGTCACACACTGGCTGGAGTCAGGCATCACTGTGACACTGTCACACACTGGCTGGAGTCAGGCATCACTGTGACACTGTGACGTACTGGCTGAAGTCGGGCATCACTGTGACACACTGGCTGGAGTCAGGCATCACTGTGACACACTGGCTGCAGTTGCTCATCACTGTGACATACTAGCTGGAGTCGGGCATCATTGTGATACACTGCCTGGAGTTGGGCATCACTGTGACACACTGGCTGGAATCGAGCATCACTGTGACCCACTGGCTGGAGTCGGGCATCAGTGTGACACTTTCACGAACTGGCTTCACTCAGGCAACACTGTGACACTGTCACACACTGGCTGCACTCAGGCATCACTGTGACACTGTCACACACTGGCTGGAGTCAGGCATCACTGTAACACTGTCACACGCTGGCTGGAGTCTGGCATCACTGTGACACACTGGCTGGAGTCGGAGATCACTGTGACACACTGGCTGGAGTCAGGCATCACTGTGACACTGTCACACACTGGCTGGAGTCAGGCATCACTGTGACATTGTCACACACTGGCTGGAGTCAGGCATCACTGTGACACTGTCACACACTGGCTGGAGTCAGGCATCACTGTGACACTGTGACACACTGGCTGGAGTCAGGCATCACTGTGACACTGTCACACACTGGCTGGAGTCAGGCAACACTGTGACACTTTCACACAATGGCTGGAGTCAGGCATCACTGTGACACTGTCTCACTAGCTGGAGTCAGTCATCACTGTGACACTGTCACACACTGGCTGGAGTCGGGCATCACTGTGACACACTAGCTGGAGTCGGGCATCACTGTGACCCTCTGGCTAGAGTCGGGCATCACTCTGACACACTGGCTGGAGTCGGGGATCACTGTGACACACTGGCTGGAGTCCGGGATCACTGTGCCACACTGGCTGGAGTCGGGCATCACTGTGACACTGTCACACGCTGGCTGGAGTCTGGCATCACTGTGACACACTGCCTGGAGTCGGGGATCACTGTGATACTGTCACACATTGGCTGGAGTCAGGCATCACTGTGACACTGTCACACACTGGCTGGAGTCAGACATCACTGTGACACTGTGACACACTGGCTGGAGTCAGGCATCACTGTGGCACTGTCACACACTGGCTGGAGTCAGGCATCACTGTGACACATTGGCTGGAGTGGGGCATCACTGTGACACACTGGCTGGGGTCGGGCATCAATGTGACACTGTCACACACTGGCTGGATTGAGGCATCACTGTGACATTGTCACACACTGGCTGGAGTCAGGCATCACTGTGACATTGTCACACACTGGCTGGAGTCAGGCATCACTGTGACACTGTCACACACTGGCTGGGGTCGGGCATCACTGTGACACTGTCACACACTGGCTGGATTGAGGCATCACTGTGACATTGTCACACACTGGCTGGAGTCAGGCATCACTGTGACACTGTCACACACTGGCTGGAGTCAGGCATCACTGTGACACTGTGACACACTGGCTGGAGTCAGGCATCACTGTGACACTGTCACACACTGGCTGGAGTCAAGCATCACTGTGACACTGTCACACACTGGCTGGAGTCAGGCATCACTGTGACACTGTCACACACTGCCTGTGGTCAGGCATCACTGTGATGCACAGGCTGGAGTCAGGCATCACTGTGATGCACTGGCTGGAGTCAGGCATCACTGTGACACTGTGACGCACTGGATAGTGTCGGGCATCACTGTGACACATTGGCTGGAGTCGGGCATTACTGTGACACACTGGCTGGAGTCGGGCACCACTGTGACACACTGGCTGGAGTCGGGCATCACTGTGAACACACTTGGAGGAGTCGGGCATCACTGTGACACACTGGCTGGAGTCGGGCATCACTGTGACACACTGGCTGGAGTCGGGCATCACTGTGACACCCTGGCTGGAGTCGGGCATCACTGTGACCCACTGGCTGGAGTCGGGCATCACTGTGACACTGTCACACACTGGCTGGAGTCAGGCATCACTGTGACACATTGGCTGGAGTCAGGCATCACTGTGACACACTGGCTGGGGTTGGGCATCACTGTGACACTGTCACACACTGGCTGGAGTCAGGCATCACTGTGACACTGTCACACACTGGCTGTAGTCAGGCATCACTGTGACGCACAGGCTGGAGTCAGGCATCACTGTGATGCACTGGCTGGAGTCAAGCATCACTGTGACACTGTGACGCACTGGATAGAGTCGGGCATCACTGTGACACACTGGCTGGAGTCGGGCATCACTGTGACACACTGGCTGGAGTTGGGCATCACTGTGAACACACTTGCTGGAGTCGGGCATCACTGTGACTCACTGGCTGGTGTCGGGCATCACTGTGACACACTGGCTGGAGTCGGGCATCACTGTGACCCACTGGCTGGAGTCGGGCATCACTGTGACACACTGGCTGGAGTCGGTGATCACTGTGACACACTGGCTGGAGTCCGGGATCACTGTGCCACACTGGCTGGAGTCGGGCATCACTGTGACACTGTCACATGCTGGCTGGAGTCGGGCATCACTGTGAAACACTGCCTGGAGTCGGGGATCACTGTGATACTGTCACACACTGGCTGGAGTCAGGCATCACTGTGACACTGTCACACACTGGCTGGGGTCAGGCATCACTGTGACACTGTGACACACTGGCTGGAGTCAGGCATCACTGTGGCAATGTCACACACTGGCTGGAGTCAGGCATCACTGTGACACATTGGCTGGGGTCGGGCATCACTGTGACACTGTCACACACTGGCTGGAGTCAGGCATCACTGTGATACTTTCACACACTGGCTGGAGTTAGGCATCACTGTGACATTGTCACACCCTGGCTTGAGTGAGGCATCACTGTGACACTGTCACACACTGGCTGGAGTCAGGCATCACTGTGACACTGTGACACACTGGCTGGAGTCAGATATCACTGTGACACTGACACACTGGCTGGAGTCAAGCATCACTGTGACACTATCACACACTGGCTGGAGTCAGGCATCACTGTGACACTGTCACACACTGGCTGTAGTCAGGCATCACTGTGACGCACAGGCTGGAGTCAGGCATCACTGTGATGCACTGGCTGGAGTCAGGCATCACTGTGACAGTGTGACGCACTGGATAGAGTCGGGCATCACTGTGACACACTGGCTGGAGTCGGGCATCACTGTGACACACTGGCTGGAGTCGGGCATCACTCTGACACACTGGCCGGAGTCGGGCATCACTGTGACACACTGGCTGGAGTCGGGCATCCCTGTGACACACTGGCTGGAGTCGGGCATCACTGTGAACACACTTGCTGGAGTCGGGCATCACTGTGACTCACTGGCTGGAGTCGGGCATCACTGTGACACACTGTCTGGAGTCGGGCATCACTGTGACACACTAGCCGGAGTCGGGCATCACTGTGACCCACTGGCTGGAGTCGGGCATCACTGTGACACACTGGCTGGATTCGGGGGTCACTGTGACACACTGGCTGGAGTCAGGCATCACTGTGACACTGACACACGCTGGCTGGAGTCGGGCATCACTGTGACACACTGGCTGGAGTCAGGGATCACTGTGCCATACTGGCTGGAGTCAGGCATCGCTTTGACACTGTCACATGCTGGCTGGAGTTTGGCATCACTGTGACACACTGGCTGGAGTTGGGGATCACTGTGATACACTGGCTGGAGTCGGGATCACTGTGACACACTGGCTGGAGTCAGGCATCACTGTGACACTGTCACACACTGGCTGGAGATGGGCATCACTGTCCCACACTGGCTGGAGTCAGGCATCACTGTGACACTGTCACACGCTGGCTGGAGTCGAGGATCACTGTGATACTGTCACACGCTGGCTGCATTCGGGCAACGCTGTGACACATTGGCTTGAGTCGGACATCACTGTGACACACTGGCTGGGGTCAGGCATCACTGTGACACTGTCACATACTGGCTGGAGTCGGGGATCACTGTGGCACTGTCACACTCTGGCTGGAGTCGGGCATCACTGTGACACTGTCACACACTGGCTGGAGTCAGGCATCACTGTGGCACTGTCACACACTGGCTGGAGTCAGGCATCACTGTGACACTGTCACACACTGGCTGGAGTCAGGCATCACTGTGACACTGTGACACACTGGCTGGGGTCAGGCATCACTGTGACACTTTCTCATACTGGCTGGAGTCGGGGATCACTGTGGCACTGTCACAATCTGGCTGGAGTTGGGGATCACTGTGGCACTGTCACACACTGGCTGGTGTCGGTGATCACTGTGACACTGTCACGCACTGGCTGGCATTAGGCATCACTGTGACACACTGGCTGGAGCCAGGCATCACTGTAACACTGTCACATACTGGCTGGAGTCAGGGATCACTGTGACACTGTCACACACTGGCTGGAGTCGGGGATCACTGTGACACTGTCACGCACTGGCTGGCATCAGGCATCACTGTGACACACTGGCTGGTTCTAGGCATCACTGTGACACTGTCACACGCTGGCTGGAGTCGAGGATCACTGTGACACCCTGGCTGGAGCTGGGCATCACTGTGAGACACTGGCTGGAGTCAGGCATCACTGTGACACTGTGACACACCGGCTGGCATCAGGCATCACTGTGACACTCTGGCTGGAGTCAGGCATCACTGTGACACACTGGCTGGAGTCGGGGATCACTGTGACACTGTCACACACTGGCTGGATTTGGGGATCACTGTGACACACTGGCTGGAGTCGGGGATCACTGTGACACACTGGCTGGAGTCGGGCATCACTGTGACACACTGGCTGGAGTCGGGCATCACTGTGACACACTGGCTGGAGTCGGGCATCACTGTGTCACTGACACATTGGCTGGCGTCAGGCATCACTGTGACACACTGGCTAGAGTCAGGCATCACTGTGACACACTGGCTGGAGTCAGGCATCACTGTGACACACTGGCTGGAGTCAGGCATCACTGTGACACTCACAAACTGGCTGGAGTCGGTGATCACTGTGACACTGTCACACACTGGCTGGAGTCGGGCGTCACTGTGACACTGTCACATACAGCTGACTGCCTCCCAGTCTATCTTAGTGACCCAAGGGAGAAGGTCCTCGCTTCCCATCTGGAATGTTAATACTTGCCAGTGAGACCGCCAGCTCAGCAGAGAAGGAGTTAATCTCGAGATTAAACTTTGATCCGAGTGTTTGATTCAGATTCTGTGCATGCTCTAGCCTATTGTTCATTTCACTTTTCTGAAAAAAGAGTCTCCTTGTCTGAAAATTCCTTGCAACTTTTTGGGAGGTAGTTTGTGTTCCTTGTCCTAAGACTGACCTGAGGTAGCTAACTCGCTGCCTTTGTACCTCGCTGGCTCTCAGTGTGATTGAGCTGTGAGGCTGAAATATTTCACTGGGCTTGCGGACGTATCGCTGAGATTTTATCAGCATCTGGAGAATTCTTCACTTTCTGAGTTTTGCTGTGATTTTCCTTCGAGAGATTTGAGGCTTTCTTCCCCATTCCGGCGGGTTACAGGGAAGCCCAAGGAAGTGTTAGTCTGCCAGCCAGGATGGGTAAAGAGGTGGGGTGGGGGCGGGGGCGGAGGTTGGGGGTGGGTGGGGGTGGGTGGGTTGGAGCGTGGGTTTGTGGTGGGGGTGGGGTTGGGTTTGGGTTTGGGGAGGGGTTGAGTTTGGGGTGGGGGGTGGGAGTGGGGTTGGGTTTGGGGAGGGGGTGGGGGATGGGGTTTGAGGAGGGGTGGGGGGAGGAGATGGGGGTGTGGAGGGGATTTGAGGAGGGGGTGTGGAGGGGGTGTGGGGTTGGGTTTGGGGTGGGGTTGGGTTTGGGGAGGGGGTGGGGAATGGGGTTTGAGGAGGGGGTGGGGGGTGGGGTTGGGGGGTTGGAGAGGGGGTTTGAGGAAGGGGTGGGGAGGGGGTTTGAGGAGGGGGTGTGGGGGGGGTGGGGAGGGGGTTGGTGGGCGGGGGGTTGGGGAGGGCGTGGGGAGGGGGTGTTGGGATGGGGTTGGTGGTTGGGGAGGGGGTGGGGTGGGGGTGTGGGGTGTGGAGGGGGTGGCGTTGGGGGTGGGGGTGGGGTTGGGGGGTGAGGAGGGGGTGGGGTTGGGGGTGGGGGTGGGGTTGGGGGGTGAGGAGGGGGTGGGGTTGGGGGGTGAGGAGGGGGTGGGGTTGGGGGGTGAGGAGGGGGTGGGGTTGGGGGGTGAGGAGGGGGTGGGGTTGGGGGGTGAGGAGGGGGTGTGGTGGGCTGAGCACTGATACCCTGAAGGCTGGAAGCTGAATAATTTTACAATGAAAAATGATGATTTTAACAATGAGGGGAACCCGTCCCCACGTGTGACTCAGTCACATGAACTGGGACAAATTAAAAACGATGCTTAGAATGTTTTGTTTTTTTTAATTAATTTTGGAAACTTCATCCCGCCCATAGATGAGGTTTCCTAAAAAATCCAAAAGCCGCTGGCAAATTCACCCACCAACTGTAGGGACGGAGAGTCAGTGAAAAATATTACTCAGTGAGTTGATGAGTAGGGTTAATAGGGCCTGGGAATTGTCAGTGGGCACAGTACCATCTCTCACACCCACCAAAATATCACACCAGGGCACCAGAACATCAGCGGGCTGAGCTGATGATGTCACGCAGCATTTCACACCCGACTGGGTCTGACATGTGCCCAGCATGACTCATAACACACTGCCCATGGGGGGGGGGGTGCAGAGATTGAAAGAGGAATAGAGAGATAAAGGGAGTGAGAGGACAAGGGAGGGAGAGACAGAGGGAAGGACAGACAGAAAGAGGGGAAGAGAGAGAGGGTGAGGGAATGCGGGGAGAGAGAGAGGGGGACAGAGAGAGAGAGGGGGAGAGGGTGTGGGAATGCTGGTGAGAGAGAGAGAGAGTGTGTGGGAATGCTGGTGAGAGAGAGAGAGAGGGTATGGGAATGCTGGTGAGAGAGAGAGAGAGGGTATGGGAATGCTGGTGAGAGAGAGAGAGGGTGTGGGAATGCTGGTGAGAGAGAGAGAGAGGGTATGGGAATGCTGGTGAGAGAGAGAGAGAGAGAGGGTGTGGGAATGCTGGTGAGAGAGAGAGAGAGGGTGTGGGAATGCTGGTGAGAGAGAGAGAGGGTATGGGAATGCTGGTGAGAGAGAGAGAGAGGGTATGGGAATGCTGGTGAGAGAGAGAGAGAGAGGGTGTGGGAATGCTGGTGAGAGAGAGAGAGAGGGTATGGGAATGCTGGTGAGAGAGAGAGAGAGAGAGGGTGTGGGAATGCTGGTGAGAGAGAGAGAGAGGGTGTGGGAATGCTGGTGAGAGAGAGAGAGAGGGTATGGGAATGCTGGTGAGAGAGAGAGAGAGGGTATGGGAATGCTGGTGAGAGAGAGAGAAGGGAAAGAGGGTGTGGGAATGCTGGTGAGAGAGAGAGAGAGGGTGTGGGAATGCTGGTGAGAGAGAGAGAGAGAGAGAGAGGGTGGGGAATGCTGGTGAGAGAGAGAGAGAGTGAGGGGAGAGGGTGTGGGAATGCTGGTGAGAGAGAGAGAAGGGGAGAGGGTGTGGGAATGCTGGTGAGAGAGAGAGAGAGGGTGTGGGAATGCTGGTGAGAGAGAGAGAGAGAGAGGGTGGGGAATGCTGGTGAGAGAGAGAGAGAGGGTGTGGGAATGCTGGTGAGAGAGAGAGAGAGAGAGAGGGTGTGGGAATGTAGGTGAGAGAGAGAGAGAGAAGGGAGAGGGTGTGGGAATGGTGGTGAGAGAGAGAGAGAGAAGGGGAGAGGGTGTGGGAATGTTGGTGAGAGAGAGAGAGAGGCTGTGGGAATGCTGGTGAGAGAGAGAGAGAGAGAGGGTGGGGAATGCTGGTGAGAGAGAGAGAGAGGGTGTGGGAATGCTGGTGAGAGAGAGAGAGAGAGAGAGAGGGAGATAGAGGGGAGAGTGTTTGGGAATGCTGGTGAGAGAGAGAGAGAGGAGAGGGTGTGGGAATGCTGGTGTGAGAGAGAGAGAGAGAGAGAGTGGAGAGTGTGTGGGAATGCTGGTGAGAGAGAGAGAGAGAGAGAGGGGAGAGTGTGTGGGAATGCTGGTGAGAGAGAGAGAGGGGAGAGGGTGTGGGAATGCTGGTGAGAGAGAGAGAGGGGAGAGGGTGTGGGAATGCTGGTGAGAGAGAGAGGGAGAGGGTGTGGGAATGCTGGTGAGAGAGAGAATGAGAGGGTGTGGGAATGCTGGTGAGAGAGAGAGGGAGAGGGTGTGGGAATGCTGGTGAGAGAGAGAGAGAGAGAAGGGAGAGGGTTTGGGAATGCTGCTGAGAGAGAGAGGGAGTGGGTGTGGGAATTCTGGTGTGAGAGAGAGAGAGAGAGAGGGGACAGGGTGTGGGAATGCTGGTGAGAGAGAGAAGGGGAGAGGGTGTGGGAATGCTGGTGAGAGAGAGAGAGGGTGTGGGAATGCTGGTGAGAGAGAGAAGGGGAGAGGGTGTGGGAATGCTGGTGAGAGAGAGAGAGAGGGTGTGGGAATGCTGGTGAGAGAGAGAGAGGTGGGGAGAGGGTGTGGGAATGCTGGTGAGAGAGAGAGGGAGAGGGTGTGGGAATGCTGGTGAGAGAGAGAGGGAGAGGGTGTGGGAATGCTGGTGAGAGAGAGAGGGAGAGGGTGTGGGAATGCTGGTGAGAGAGAGAGGGAGAGGGTGTGGGAATGCTGGTGAGAGAGAGAGAGAGGAGAGGGTGTGGGAATGCTGGTGTGAGAGAGAGAGAGAGAGAGGGGAGAGTGTGTGGGAATGCTGGAGAGAGAGAGAATGAGAGGGTGTGGGAATGCTGGTGAGAGAGAGATTGGAGAGGGTGTGGGAATGCTGGTGAGAGAGAGAGAGAGATTGGAGAGGCTGTGGGAATGCTGGTGAGAGAGAGAGAGGGAGAGGGTGTGGGAATGCTGGGGAGAGAGAGAGAGAGAGTTGGTGTGGGAATGCTGGTGAGAGA
Organism: Carcharodon carcharias; assembly: GCF_017639515.1. Lineage (NCBI taxonomy): Eukaryota > Metazoa > Chordata > Chondrichthyes > Lamniformes > Lamnidae > Carcharodon > Carcharodon carcharias. The sequence continues at coordinate 11,406,480 of NC_054478.1, read as the reverse complement.
GAGAGAGAGGGAGAGGGTGTGGGAATGCTGGTGAGAGAGAGAGAGGGATTGGAGAGGCTGTGGGAATGCTGGTGAGAGAGAGAGAGACAGAGGGTGTGGGAATGCTGGTGTGAGAGAGAGGAGAGGGTGTGGGAATGCTGGTGAGAGAGAGAGAGAGAGAGGGTGTGGGAATGCTGGTGAGAAAGAGAGAGAGATTGGAGAGTCTTTGGGAATGCTGGTGAGAGAGAGAGAGACAGAGGGGAGAGGGTGTGGGAATGCTGGTTAGAGAGAGAGGAGGAGAGGGTTTGGGAATGCTCCTGAGAGAGAGAGGGAGAGGGTGTGGGAATGCAGGTGAGAGAGAGAGAAGGAGAGAGGGTGTGGGAATGCTGGTGAGAGAGAGAGAGAGATTGGAGAGGCTGTGGGAATGCTGGTGAGAGAGAGAGTGAGAGAGGGTGTGGGAATGATGGTGAGAGAGAGAGAGAGAGATTGGAGAGGCTGTGGGAATGCTGGTGAGAGAGAGAGAGACAGAGGGTGTGGGAATGCTGGTGAGAGAGAGAGAGAGATTGGAGAAGCTGTGGGAATGCTGGTGAGAGAGAGAGAGACAGAGGGTGTGGGAATGCTGGTGTGAGAGAGAGAGAGGGTGTGGGAATGCTGGTGAGAGAGAGAGAGAGAGAGGGTGTGGGAATGCTGGTGAGAAAGAGAGAGAGATTGGAGAGGCTGTGGGAATGCTGGTGAGAGAGAGAGAGACAGAGGGGAGAGGGTGTGGGAATGCTGGTGAGAGAGAGAGAGACAGATTGGAGAGGGTGTGGGAATGCTGGTGAGAGAGAGAGAGAGAGGGGAGAGGGTGTGGGAATGCTGGTGAGAGAGAGAGGGAGTGGGTGTGGGAATGCTGTTGAGAGAGAGAGAGAGGGGAGAGGGTGTGGGAATGCTGGTGAGAGAGAGAGGGGGAGAGGGTGTGGGAATGCTGGTGTGAGAGAGAGAGATTGGGGAGAGGGTGTGGGAATGCTGGTGTGAGAGAGAGAGGGGCAGAACGTTTGGGAATGCTGGTGAGAGAGAGAGAGATTGGGGAGAGGGTGTAGGATTGCTGGTGTGAGAGAGAGGGAGTGGGTGTGGGAATGCTGGTGAGAGAGAGAGAGATTGGAGAGGGTGTGGGAATGCTGGTGAGAGAGAGAGGGAGGGAGAGGGTGTGGGAATGCTGGTGAGAGAGAGAGGGAGGGGAGACGGTGTGGGAATGCTGGTGAGAGAGAGAGAGAGAGGAGAGGGTGTGGGAATGCTGGTGAGAGAGAGAGAGAGGGGAGATGGTGTGGGAATGCTGGTGTGAGAGAGAGAGGGGAGAGGGTGTGGGAATGCTGGTGAGAGAGAGAGGGAGAGGGTGTGGGAATGCTGGTGAGAGAGAGAGAGAGAGAGGGGAGATGGTGTGGGAAAGCTGGTGAGAGAGAGAGAGAGGGGGAGAGGGTGTGGGAATGCTGGTGGGAGAGAGAGAGAGGGGAGAGGGTGTGGGAATGCTGGTATGAGAGAGAGAGAGAGAGGGGAGATGGTGTGGAAATGCTGGTGTGAGAGAGAGAGGGGAGAGGGTGTGGGAATGCTGGTGTGAGAGAGAGAGGGAGGGGAGGGTTTGGGAATGCTGGTGTGAGAGAGAGAGAGAGGGTGTGGGAATGCTGGTGTGAGAGAGAGAGAGAGGGTTTGGGAATGCTGGTGTGAGAGAGAGAGAGAGGCTGTGGGAATGCTGGTGTGAGAGAGAGAGAGAGGGTGTGGGAATGCTGGTGTGAGAGAGAGAGAGAGAGGATGTGGGAATGCTGGTGAGAGAAAGAGAGAGAGGGTGTGGGAATGCTGGTGTGAGAGAGAGAGAGAGAGGATGTGGGAATGCTGGTGTGAGAGAGAGGGTGTGGGAATGCTGGTGTGAGAGAGAGAGAGAGAGGGGAGAGGATGTGGGAATGCTGGTGAGAGAGAGAGCGAGGGTGTGGGAATGCTGGTGTGAGAGAGAGAGAGAGAGGGGAGAGGGTGTGGGAATGCTGGTGAGAGAGAGAGAGAGGGTGTGGGAATGCTGGTGTGAGAGAGAGGATGTGGGAATGCTGGTGTGAGAGAGAGAGAGAGAGGGGAGAGGATGTGGGAATGCTGGTGTGAGAGAGAGGATGTGGGAATGCTGGTGTGAGAGAGAGAGAGAGAGGGGAGAGGATGTGGGAATGCTGGTGAGAGAGAGAGAGAGGGTGTGGGAATGCTGGTGAGAGAGAGAGAGAGGATGTGGGAATGCTGGTGAGGGAGAGAGAGAGAGGGTGTGGGAATGCTGGTGTGAGAGAGAGAGAGAGAGGATGTGGGAATGCTGGTGTGAGAGAGAGGGTGTGGGAATGCTGGTGTGAGAGAGAGAGAGAGAGGGGAGAGGATGTGGGAATGCTGGTGAGAGAGAGAGAGGGAGAGGGTGTGGGAATGCTGGTGTGAGAGAGAGAGAGAGAGGGGAGAGGATGTGGGAATGCTGGTGAGAGAGAGAGAAGGAGTGGGTGTGGGAATGCTGGTGAGAGAGAGAGAGGGAGAGGGTGTGGGAATGCTGGTGTGAGAGAGAGAGAGAGAGGGGAGAGGATGTGGGAATGCTGGTGAGAGAGAGAGAGAGGGTGTGGGAATGCTGGTGAGAGAGAGAGAGTGGAGAGGGTGTGGGAATGCTGGTGAGAGAGAGAGAGAGAGGGTGTGGGAATGCTGGTGAGAGAGAGAGAGAGGGGAGAGGGTGTGGGAATGCTGGTGAGAGAGAGAGAGAGAGAGGGTGTGGGAATGCTGGTGAGAGAGAGAGAGAGGGGAGAGGGTGTGGGAATGCTGGTGTGAGAGAGAGAGAGAGGATGTGGGAATGCTGGTGAGAGAGAGGGAGAGGGTGTGGGAATGCTTGTGAGAGAGCGGGAGAGGTTGTGGGAATGCTGCTGAGAGAGAGTGGAGAGGGTTTGGGAATGCTGGTGTGAGAGAGTGGTGAGGGTGTGGGAATGCTGGTGAGAGAGAGAGGGGGAGAGGGTGTGGGAATGCTGGTGAGAGAGAGAGAGAGAGAGGGGAGAGGGTGTGGGAATGCTGGTGAGAGAGAGAGAGAGAGAGGATAGAGGGTGTGGGAATGCTGGTGAGAGAGAGAGAGAGGGAGGGAGAGGGCGTGGGAATGCTGGTGAGAGAGAGAGAGAGGGAGAGGGTGTGGGAATGCTGGTGAGAGAGAGAGATAAGGGGAGAGGGTGTGGGAATGCTGGTGAGAGAGAGAGAGAGGGTGAGAGGGTGTGGGAATGCTGGTGAGAGAGAGGGAGAGAGAGGGGAGAGGGTGGGGGAATGCTGGTGAGAGAGGGAGAGAGAGAGGATAGAGGGTGTGGGAATGCTGGTGAGAGAGAGAGAGAGGGAGAGGGCGTGGGAATGCTGGTGAGAGAGAGAGAGAGGGAGAGGGTGTGGGAATGCTGGTGAGAGAGAGAGAGAGAGAGGGGAGAGGGTGTGGGAATGCTGGTGAGAGAGAGAGAGAGGGAGAGGGTGTGGGAATGCTGGTGAGAGAGAGAGAGAGGGAGAGGGTGTGGGAATGCTGGTGAGAGAGAGAGAGGGGGAGAGGGTGTGGGAATGCTGGTGAGATAGAGTGGAGAGGGTGTGGGAATGCTGGTGAGAGAGAGTGGAGAGGGTGTGGGAATGCTGGTGAGAGAGAGAGAGGGGGAGAGGGTGTGGGAATGCTGGTGAGAGAGAGTGGAGAGGGTGTGGGAATGCTGGTGAGAGAGAGAGAGAGGGGAGGGTGAGGGAATGCTGGTGAGAGTGAGAGAGAGGGAGAGGGTGTGGGAATGCTGTTGAGAGAGAGAGAGAGGGGAGGGTGTGGGAATGCTGGTGAGAGAGAGAGAGAGAGAGGGGAGAGGGTTTGGGAATGCTGGTGAGAGAGAGAGAGAGAGAGGGGAGAGGGTGTGGGAATGCTGGTGCGAGAGAGAGAGAGGGATAGGGTGTGGGAATGCTGGTGAGAGAGAGAGGGAGAGGGGAGAGGGTGTGGGAATGCTGGAGAGAGAGAGAGAGGGGAGAGGGTGTGGGAATGCTGTTGAGAGAGAGAGAGAGAGAGAGAGGGTTTGGGAATGCTGGTGAGAGAGAGAGAGAGGGAGAGGGTGTGGGAATGCTGGTGAGAGAGAGAGGGAGAGGGGAGAGGGTGTGGGAATGCTGGAGAGAGAGAGAGAGGGGAGAGGGTGTGGGAATGCTGGTGAGAGAGAGAGAGAGAGAGGGGAGAGGGTGTGGGAATGCTGGTGATAGAGAGAGAGAGAGAGGAGAGAGGGTGTGGGAATGCTGGTGAGAGAGAGAGAGGGGAGAGGGTGTGGGAATGCTGGTGAGAGAGAGAGAGAGGGAGAGGGTGTGGGAATGCTGGTGAGAGAGAGAGAGGGGGAGAGGGTGTGGGAATGCTGGTGAGAGAGAGAGAGGGGGAGAGGATGTGGGAATGCTGGAAAGAGAGAGTGGAGAGGGTGTGGGAATACTGGTGAGAGAGAGTGGAGAGGGTGTGGGAATGCTGGTGAGAGAGAATGGAGAGGGTGTGGGAATGCTGGTGAGAGAGAGTGGAGAGGGTGTGGGAATGCTGGTGAGAGAGAGGGAGAGGGTGTGGGAATGCTGGTGAGAGAGAGAGAGAGAGGGAGAGGGTGTGGGAATGCTGGTGTGAGAGAGAGAGAGAGAGAGGGGAGAGGGTGTGGGAATGCTGGTGAGAGAGAGAGAGAGAGAGAGAGAGGGAGAGGGTGTGGGAATGCTGGTGAGAGAGAGAGAGAAGGGGAGAGGGTGTGGGAATGCTGGTGAGAGAGAGAGAGAGAGAAGGGGAGAGGGTGTGGGAATGCTGGTGAGAGAGAGAGAGAGGGGGAGAGGGTGTGGGAATGCTGGTGAGAGAGAGAGAGGGGGAGAGGGTGTGGGAATGCTGGTGAGAGAGAGAGAGGGTGTGGGAATGCTGGTGAGAGAGAGAGAGAGAGGGGAGACGGTGTGGGAATGCTGGTGATAGAGAGAGAGAGGGTGTGGGAATGCTGGTGAGAGAGAGAGAGAGAGGGGAGAGGGTGTGGGAATGCTGGTGAGAGAGAGAGAGAGGGGAGAGTGTGTGGGAATGCTGGTGAGAGAGAGAGAGAGGGGGCGTGGGTGTGGGAATGCTGGTGTGAGAGAGAGAGAGAAGGGGAGAGGGTGTGGGAATGCTGGTGAGAGAGGCGGGGAGAGGGTGTGGGAATGCTGGTGAGAGAGAGAGAGAGGGTGTGGGAATGCTGGTGAGAGAGAGAGAGAGAGGGGAGACGGTGTGGGAATGCTGGTGAGAGAGAGAGAGAGAGAGGGGAGACGGTGTGGGAATGCTGCTGAGAGAGAGAGAGAGGGGAGACGGTGTGGGAATGCTGGTGAGAGAGAGAGAGAGAGAGGGGAGACGGTGTGGGAATGCTGGTGAGAGAGAGAGAGAGGGTGTGGGAATGCTGGTGAGAGAGAGAGAGAGAGGGGAGAGGGTGTGGGAATGCTGGTGAGAGAGAGTGGAGAGGGTGTGGGAATGCTGGTGAGAGAGAGGGGGAGAGGGTGTGGTAATGCTGGTGAGAGAGAGAGAGAGAGGGGAGAGGGTGTGGGAATGCTGGTGAGAGAGAGAGAGGGGAGAGGGTGTGGGAATGCTGGTGAGAGAGAGAGAGGGGAGAGGGTGTGGGAATGCTGGTGAGAGAGAGAGAGAGGGGGAGAGGGTGTGGGAATGCAGGTGAGAGAGAGAGAGAGAGAGGGGGAGAGGGTGTGGGAATGCTGGTGAGAGAGAGTGGAGAGGGTGTGGGAATGCTGGTGAGAGAGAGAGAGAGAGGGGAGACGGTGTGGGAATGCTGGTGAGAGAGAGAGAGAGAGGGTGTGGGAATGCTGGTGAGAGAGAGAGAGAGAGAGGGGAGAGGGTGTGGGAAACCTGGTGAGAGAGAGAGAGAGGGGAGAGTGTGTGGGAATGCTGTTGAGAGAGAGAGAGAGGGGGCGTGGGTGTGGGAATGCTGGTGTGAGAGAGAGAGAGAAGGGGAGAGGGTGTGGGCATGATGGTGAGAGAGAGAGAGGGGAGAGGGTGTGGGAATGCTGGTGAGAGAGAGAGGGGGAGAGGGTGTGGGAAAGCTGGTGAGAGAGAGAGAGAGGGGAGAGGGTGTGGGAATGCTGGTGAGAGAGAGAGAGGGGAGAGGGTGTGGGAATGCTGGTGAGAGAGAGGGGAGAGGGTGTGGGAATGCTGGTGAGAGAGAGAGAGAGAGGGGAGAGGGTGTGGGAATGCTGGTGAGAGAGAGAGAGAGAGGGGAGAGTGTGTGGGAATGCTGGTGAGAGAGAGAGAGAGGGGGCGTGGGTGTGGGAATGCTGGTGTGAGATAGAGAGAGAAGGGGAGAGGGTGTGGGAATGCTGGTGAGAGAGAGTGGAGAGGGTGTGGGAATGCTGGTGAGAGAGAGAGAGGGGAGAGGGTGTGGGAATGCTGGTGAGAGAGACTGGAGAGGGTGTGGGAATGCTGGTGAGAGAGAGTGGAGAGGGTGTGGGAACGCTGGTGAGAGAGAGTGGAGAGGTTGTGGGAATGCTGGTGAGAGAGAGAGAGGGGAGAGGGTGTGGGAATGCTGGTGAGAGAGAGAGAGGGGGAGAGGGTGTGGGAATGCTGGTGAGAGAGAGAGAGAGAGAGAGGGTGTGGGAATGCTGTTGAGAGAGAGAGAGAGGGGAGGGTGAGGGAATGCTGGTGAGAGAAGAGGGAGAGAGAGAGAGAGGGTTTGGGAATGCTGGTGAGAGAGAGAGAGAGGGAGAGGGTGTGGGAATGCTGGTGAGAGAGAGAGGGAGAGGGGAGAGGGTGTGGGAATGCTGGAGAGAGAGAGAGAGGGGAGAGGGAGTGGGAATGCTGGTGAGAGAGAGAGAGAGAGAGGGGAGAGGGTGTGGGAATGCTGGTGAGAGAGAGAGAGAGAGAGGGGAGAGGGTTTGGGAATGCTGGTGAGAGAGAGCGAGAGAGAGGGGAGAGGGTGTGGGAATGCTGGTGAGAGAGAGAGAGAGGGAGAGGGTGTGGGAATGCTCGTGAGAGAGAGAGGGAGAGGGGAGAGTGTGTGGGAATGCTGGAGAGAGAGAGAGAGGGGAGAGGGTGTGGGAATGCTGTTGAGAGAGAGAGAGAGAGAGAGAGAGAGGGTTTGGGAATGCTGGTGAGAGAGAGAGAGAGGGAGAGGGTGTGGGAATGCTGGTGAGAGAGAGAGGGAGAGGGGAGAGGGTGTGGGAATGCTGGAGAGAGAGAGAGAGGGGAGAGGGTGTGGGAATGCTGGTGAGAGAGAGAGAGAGAGAGGGGAGAGGGTGTGGGAATGCTGGTGAGAGAGAGAGAGAGAGAGGGGAGAGGGTGTGGGAATGCTGGTGAGAGAGAGAGAGAGGGAGAGGGTGTGGGAATGCTGGTGAGAGAGAGAGAGGGGGAGAGGGTGTGGGAATGCTGGTGAGAGAGAGAGAGGGGGAGAGGATGTGGGAATGCTGGAAAGAGAGAGTGGAGAGGGTGTGGGAATACTGGTGAGAGAGAGTGGAGAGGGTGTGGGAATGCTGGTGAGAGAGAATGGAGAGGGTGTGGGAATGCTGGTGAGAGAGAGTGGAGAGGGTGTGGGAATGCTGGTGAGAGAGAGGGAGAGGGTGTGGGAATGCTGGTGAGAGAGAGAGAGAGAGGGAGAGGGTGTGGGAATGCTGGTGAGAGAGAGAGAGAGAGGGAGAGGGTGTGGGAATGCTGGTGAGAGAGAGAGAGAAGGGGAGAGGGTGTGGGAATGCTGGTGAGAGAGAGAGAGAGAGAAGGGGAGAGGGTGTGGGAATGCTGGTGAGAGAGAGAGAGAGGGGGAGAGGGTGTGGGAATGCTGGTGAGAGAGAGAGAGAGAAGGGGAGAGGGTGTGGGAATGCTGGTGAGAGAGGGGGGGAGAGTGTGTGGGAATGCTGGTGAGAGAGGCGGGGGGAGGGTGTGGGAATGCTGGTGAGAGAGAGAGAGATGGTGTGGGAATGCTGGTGAGAGAGAGAGAGAGAGGGGAGATGGTGTGGGAATGCTGGTGAGAGAGAGAAAGAGAGGGGAGACGGTGTGGGAATGCTGGTGAGAGAGAGTGGAGAGGGTGTGGGAATGCTGGTGAGAGAGAGAGAGAGGGGAGATGGTGTGGGAATGCTGGTGAGAGAGAGAAAGAGAGGGGAGACGGTGTGGGAATGCTGGTGAGAGAGAGTGGAGAGGGTGTGGGAATGCTGGTGAGAGAGAGAGAGAGGGGAGAGGGTGTGGGAATGCTGGTGAGAGAGAGAGAGAGGGGAGAGGTTGTGGGAATGCTGGTGAGAGAGAGAGAGAGAGGGAGAGGGTGTGGGAATGCTGGTGAGAGAGAGAGAGAGAGGGAGAGGTTGTGGGAATGCTGGTGAGAGAGAGAGAGAGAGAGGGAGAGGGTGTGGGAATGCTGGTGAGAGAGGGGGGGAGAGGGTGTGGGAATGCTGGTGAGAGAGGGGGGGAGAGGGTGTGGGAATGCTGGTGAGAGAGAGAGAGAGGGGAGAGGGTGTGGGAATGCTGGTGAGAGAGGGGGGGAGAGGGTGTGGGAATGCTGGTGAGAGAGAGTGGAGAGGGTGTGGGAATGCTGGTGAGAGAGAGTGGAGAGGGTGTGGGAATGCTGGTGAGAGAGAGAGAGGGGAGAGGGTGTGGGAATGCTGGTGAGAGAGAGGGGGAGAGGGTGTGGGAATGCTGGTGAGAGAGAGAGAGAGAGGGAGAGGGTGTGGGAATGCTGGTGAGTGAGAGAGAGAGAGGGAGAGGGTGTGGGAATGCTGGTGAGAGAGAGTGGAGAGGGTGTGGGAATGCTGGTGAGAGAGAGAGAGAGAGGGAGAGGGTGTGGGAATGCTGGTGAGAGAGAGAGAGAGAGGGAGAGGGTGTGGGTATGCTGGTGAGAGAGAGTGGAGAGGGTGTGGGAATGCTGGTGAGAGAGAGAGAGAGAGGGAGAGGGTGTGGGTATGCTGGTGAGAGAGAGGGAGAGGGTGTGGGAATGCTGGTGAGAGAGAGAGAGAGAGGGAGAGGGTGTGGGTATGCTGGTGAGAGAGAGTGGAGAGGGTGTGGGAATGCTGGTGAGAGAGAGAGAGGGGAGAGGGTGTGGGAATGCTGGTGAGAGAGAGAGAGAGAGGGGAGAGGGTGTGGGAATGCTGGTGAGAGAGAGAGAGAGGGGGAGAGGGTGTGGGAATTCTGGTGAGAGAGGCGGGGAGAGGGTGTGGGAAAGCTGGTGAGAGAGAGTGGAGAGGGTGTGGGAATGCTGGTGAGAGAGAGAGAGAGAGGGGAGAGGGTGTGGGAAAGCTGGTGAGAGAGAGAGAGAGGGGAGAGGGTGTGGGAAAGCTGGTGAGAGAGAGAGAGAGGGGAGAGGGTGTGGGAATGCTGGTGAGAGAGAGAGAGGGGAGAGGGTGTGGGAATGCTGGTGAGAGAGAGTGGAGAGGGTGTGAGAATGCTGGTGAGAGAGAGAGAGGGGAGAGGGTGTGGGAATGCTGGTGAGAGAGAGTGGAGAGGGTGTGGGAAAGCTGGTGAGAGAGAGAGAGAGGAGAGGGTGTGGGAATGCTGGTGAGAGAGAGTGGAGAGGGTGTGAGAATGCTGGTGAGAGAGAGAGAGGGGAGAGGGTGTGGGAATGCTGGTGAGAGAGAGTGGAGAGGGTGTGGGAATGCTGGTGAGAGAGAGTGGAGAGGGTGTGGGAATGCTTGTGAGAGAGAGAGAGGGGAGAGGGTGGTGGAATGCTGGTGAGAGAGAGGGGAGAGGGTGTGGGAATGCTGGTGAGAGAGAGAGAGAGAGGGGAGAGGGTGTGGGAATGCTGGTGAGAGAGAGAGAGGGGAGAGGGTGTGTGAATGCTGGTGAGAGAGAGGGGAGAGGGTGTGGGAATGCTGGTGAGAGAGAGAGAGAGAGGGGAGAGGGTGTGGGAATGCTGGTGAGAGAGAGGGGAGAGTGTGTGGGAATGCTGGTGAGAGAGAGAGAGAGAGAGAGAGAGAGGGGAGAGTGTGTGGGAATGCTGGTGAGAGAGAGAGAGAGGGGGCGTGGGTGTGGGAATGCTGGTGTGAGATAGAGAGAGAAGGGGAGAGGGTGTGGGAATGCTGGTGAGAGAGAGTGGAGAGGGTGTGGGAATGCTGGTGAGAGAGAGAGAGGGGAGAGGGTGTGGTAATGCTGGTGAGAGAGGCGGGGAGATGGTGTGGGAATGCTGGTGAGAGAGAGTGGAGAGGGTGTGGGAATGCTGGTGAGAGAGAGTGGAGAGGGTGTGGGAACGCTGGTGAGAGAGAGTGGAGAGGGTGTGGGAATGCTGGTGAGAGAGAGAGAGGGGAGAGGGTGTGGGAATGCTGGTGAGAGAGAGAGAGGGGGAGAGGGTGTGGGAATGCTGGAGAGAGAGGGGGGGAGAGGGTGTGGGAATGCTGGTGAGAGAGAGAGAGAGGGAGAGGGTGTGGGAATGCTGGTGAGAGAGAGAAAGAGAGAGAGGGTGTGGGAATGCTGGTGAGAGAGAGAGAGAGAGAGGGTGTGGGAATGCTGGTGAGAGAGAGAGAGAGAGAGTGTGTGGGAATGCTGGTGAGAGAGAGAGAGAAGGGGAGAGGGTGTGGGAATGCTGGTGAGAGAGAGAGAGGGGAGAGGCTGTGGGAATGTTGGTGAGAGAGAGAGAGAGGGTGTGGGAATGCTGGTGAGAGAGAGAGGGAGAGGGGAGAGGGTGTGGGAATGCTGGTGAGAGAGAGAGAGAGAGAGGGTGTGGGAATGCTGGTGAGAGAGAGAGAGAGTGAGTGTGAGGGAATGCTGGAGAGAGAGGGAGAGAAGGGGAGAGGGTGTGGGAATGCTGGTGAGAGAGAGAGAGAGAGAGAGGTTGTGGGAATGCTGGTGAGAGAGAGAGAGAGAGAGAGAGAGAGGGTGTGGGAATGCTGGTGAGAGAGAGAGGGAGAGAGAGAGGGTGTGGGAATGCTAGATAGAGAGGGAGAGGGGAGAGGCTGTGGGAATGTTGGTGAGAGAGAGAGAGAGAGAGAGAGGGTGTGGGAATGCTGGTGAGAGAGAGAGAGAGAGAGAGAGAGGGTGTGGGAATGCTGGAGAGAGAGAGAGAGAGGGGAGAGGTTGTGGGAATGTTGGTGAGAGAGAGAGAGAGAGAGGGTGTGGGAATGCTGGTGAGAGAGAGAGAGAGAGAGAGGTTGTGGGAATGCTGGTGAGAGAGAGAGAGAGAGAGAGAGAGAGGGTGTGGGAATGCTGGTGAGAGAGAGAGGGAGAGAGAGAGGGTGTGGGAATGCTAGATAGAGAGGGAGAGGGGAGAGGCTGTGGGAATGTTGGTGAGAGAGAGAGAGAGAGAGACAGGGTGTGGGAATGCTGGTGAGAGAGAGAGAGAGAGAGAGAGAGGGTGTGGGAATGCTGGAGAGAGAGAGAGAGGGGAGAAGCTGGGGGAATGTTGGTGAGAGAGAGAGAGAGAGAGGGTGTGGGAATGCTGGTGAGAGAGAGAGAGAGAGGGTGTGGGAATGCTGGTGAGAGAGAGAGAGAAGGGGAGAGGGTGTGGGAATGCTGGTGAGAGAGAGAGAGAAGGGTAGAGGGTGTGGGAATGCTGGTGAGAGAGAGAGAGAAGGGTAGAGGGTGTGGGAATGCTGGTGAGAGAGGGGGGGAGACGGTGTGGGAATGCTGGTGAGAGAGAGAGAGAGAGGGGAGAGGGTGTGGGAAAGCTGATGAGAGAGAGAGAGAGGGGAGAGTGTGTGGGAATGCTGGTGAGAGAGAGAGAGAGGGGAGAGGGTGTGGGAATGCTGGTGAGAGAGAGAGAGAGGGAGAGGGTGTGGGAATGCTGGTGAGAGAGAGAGAGGTGAGGGTGTGGGAATGCTGGTGAGAGAGAGAGAGGGGAGAGGGTGTGGGAATGCTGGTGAGAGAGAGGAGAGGGTGTGGGAATGCTGGTGAGAGAGAGGGGGAGAGGGTGTGGGAATGCTGGTGAGAGAGAGTGGAGAGGGTGTGGGAATGCTGGTGAGAGAGAGAGAGTGGAGAGGGTGTGGGAATGCTGGTGAGAGAGAGTGGAGAGGGTGTGGGAATGCTGGTGAGAGAGAGAGAGGGGAGAGGGTGTTGGAATGCTGGTGAGAGAGAGTGGAGAGGTTGTGGGAATGCTGGTGAGAGAGAGTGGAGAGGGTGTGGGAATGCTGGTGAGAGAGAGAGAGAGGGAGAGGGCTGTGGAATGCTGGTGAGAGAGAGAGAGAGGGGAGAGGTGTGGGAATGCTGGTGAGAGAGAGAGAGAGAGGGAGAGGGTGTGGGATGCTGGTGAGAGAGAGGAGAGAGAGGGAGAGGTTGTGGAATGCTGGTGAGAGAGAGAGAGAGAGAGGGAGAGGGTGTGGGAATGCTGGTGAGAGAGGGGGGGAGAGGTGTGGAATGCTGGTGAGAGAGGGGGGGAGAGGTGTGGGAATGCTGGTGAGAGAGAGAGAGAGGGGAGAGGGGTGTGGGAATGCTGGTGAGAGAGGGGGGGAGAGGGTGTGGGAATGCTGGTGTGAGAAGAGTGGAGAGGGTGTGGGAATGCTGGTGAGAGAGAGTGGAGAGGGTGTGGGAATGCTGGTGAGAGAGAGAGAGGGGAGAGGGTGTGGGAATGCTGGTGAGAGAGAGGGGGAGAGGGGGTGTGGGAATGCTGGTGAGAGAGAGAGAGGGGAGAGGGTGTGGGGATTGCTGGTGAAGAGAGTGAGAGAGGGGAGAGTGGGTGTGGGAATGCTGGTGAGAGAGAGAGAGAGGGGAGAGGGGTGGGAATCTGGTGAGAGAGGGGCGGGGGAGAGGGTGTGGGAAAGCTGGTGAGAGAGAGCTGGAGAGGGTGTGGGAATGCTGGGAGAGAGAGAGAGAGAGGGGGAGAGGGTGTGGGAAGGCGGTGAGAGAGAGAGAGAGAGGGAGAGGGTGTGGGAAAGGCTGGTGAGAGAGAGAGAGAGGGGAGAGGGTGTGGAATGCTGGTGAGAGAGAGAGAAGGGGAGAGTGTGTGGGAATGATGGTGAGAGAGAGTGGAGAGGGTGTGAGAATGCTGGTGAGAGAGAGGAGAGGGGAGAGGGTGTGGGAATGCTGTGAGAGAGAGTGGAGAGGGGGTGTGGGAATGCTGGTGAGAGAGAGAGAGAGGAGAGGGTGTGGGAATGCTGGAGAGAGAGAGGGGGAGAGGGTGTGGGAATGCTGGTGAGAGAGAGAGAGAGAGAGGGTGTGGGAATGCTGGTGAGAGAGAGAGAGAGAGAGAGGGTGTGGGAATGCTGGTGAGAGAGAGAGAGAGAGAGAGGGTGTGGGAATGCTGGTGAGAGAGAGAGAGAGAGGAGAGGGTGTGGGAATGCTGGTGAGAGAGAGAAGAGAGGGTGTGGGAATGCTGGTGAGAGAGAGAGAGAGAGGGTGTGGAATGCTGGTGAGAGAGAGAGAGAGGGGGAGAGGGTGTGGGAATGCTGGTGAGAGAGAGAGAGAGGGAGAGGGTGTGGGAATGCTGGTGAGAGAGAGAGAGAGAGGGTGTGGGAATGCTGGTGAGAGAGAGAGAGAGAGAGGGTGGAAATGAGAGAGAGAGAGAGGGAGAGGGTGTGGGAATGCTGGTGAGAGAGAGAGAGAAGAGGGTGTGGGAATGCTGGTGAGAGAGAGAGGGGGGAGAGGGTGTGGGAATGCTGGTGAGAGGAGAGAGTAGAGGGGAGAGGGTGTGGGAATGCTGGTGAGAGAGAGAGAGAGAGAGGGAGAGGGGTGTTGGGAATGCTGGTGAGAGAGAGAGAGGGGAGAGGGTGTGGGAATGCTGGTGAGAGATGCGTGGAGAGGGTGTGGGAATGCTGGTGAGAGAGAGAGGGGAGAGGGTGTGGGAATGCTGGTGAGAGAGAGGGGAGAGGGTGTGGGAATGCTGGTGAGAGGAGGTGGAGAGGGTGTGGGAATGCTGGTGAGAGAGAGGGGAGAGGGTGTGGGAATGCTGGTGAGAGAGAGAGAGAGGGGAGAGTGTGTGGGAATGCTGGTGAGAGAGAGTGGAGAGGGTGTGGGAAAGCTGGTGAGAGAGAGAGAGAGGGAGAGGGTGTGGGAATGCTGGTGAGAGAGAGTGGAGAGGGTGTGGGAATGCTGGTGAGAGAGAGGGGGAGAGGGTGTGGGAATGCTGGTGAGAGAGAGAGAGAGGGAGAGGGTGTGGGAATGCTGGTGAGAGAGAGAGAGAGAGGGAGAGGTTGTGGGAATGCTGGTGAGAGAGAGGGGGAGAGGGTGTGGGAATGCTGGTGAGAGAGAGAGAGAGAGAGAGGGTGTGGGAATGCTGGTGAGAGAGAGAGAGGGGAGAGGTGTGGAATGCTGGTGAGAGAGAGAGAGGGGAGAGGGTGTGGGAATGCTGGTGAGAGAGAGAGAGGGGAGAGGGTGTGGGAATGATGGTGAGAGAGAGAGAGGGGAGAGGGTGTGGGAATGCTGGTGAGAGAGAGAGAGGGGAGAGGGTGTGGGAATGCTGGTGAGAGAGAGAGAGGGGAGAGGGTGTGGGAATGCTGGTGAGAGAGAGAGAGGGGAGAGGGTGTGGAATGCTGGTGAGAGAGAGAGAGGGGGAGAGGGTGTGGGAATGCAGGTGAGAGAGAGAGAGAGAGAGGGGAGAGGGTGTGGGAATGCTGGTGAGAGAGAGAGAGGGGAGAGGGTGTGGGAATGCTGGTGAGAGAGAGAGAGGGGAGAGTGTGTGGGAATGCAGGTGAGAGAGAGAGAGAGAGAGGGGAAAGGGTGTGGGAATGCTGGTGAGAGAGAGAGAGAGGGGGAGAGGGTGTGGGAATGCTGGTGAGAGAGGGGGGGAGAGGGTGTGGGAATGCTGGTGAGAGAGAGAGAGAGGGGGAGAGGGTGTGGGAATGCTGGTGAGAGAGGGGGGGAGAGAGTGTGGGAATGCTGGTGAGAGAGAGAGAGAGAGAGGGTGTGGGAATGCTGGTGAGAGAGAGAGAGAGAGGGGAGACGGTGTGGGAATGCTGGTGAGAGAGAGTGGAGAGGGTGTGGGAATGCTGGTGAGAGAGAGAGAGAGAGAGGGGAGAGGGTGTGGGAAACCTGGTGAGAGAGAGAGAGAGGGGAGACGGTGTGGGAATGCTGGTGAGAGAGAGTGGAGAGGGTGTGGGAATGCTGGTGAGAGAGAGAGAGAGAGGGTGTGGGAATGCTGGTGAGAGAGAGTGGAGAGGGTGTGGGAATGCTGGTGAGAGAGAGAGAGAGAGGGGAGACGGTGTGGGAATGCTGGTGAGAGAGAGTGGAGAGGGTGTGGGAATGCTGGTGAGAGAGAGAGAGAGAGAGGGTGTGGGAAACCTGGTGAGAGAGAGAGAGAGGGGAGAGTGTGTGGGAATGCTGGTGAGAGAGAGAGAGAGAAGGGGAGAGGGTGTGGGAATGATGGTGAGAGAGAGAGAGGGGAGAGGGTGTGGGAATGCTGGTGAGAGAGGGGGGGAGAGGGTGTGGGATTGCTGGTGAGAGAGGCGGGGAGAGGGTGTGGGAATGCTGGTGAGAGAGAGTGGAGAGGGTGTGGGAATGCTGGTGAGAGAGAGAGAGAGAGGGTGTGGGAATGCTGGTGAGAGAGAGAGAGGGGAGAGGGTGTGGGAATGCTGGTGAGAGAGAGAGAGGGGAGAGGGTGTGGGAATGCTGGTGAGAGAGAGAGAGGGGGAGAGGGTGTGGGAATGCTGGTGAGAGAGGGAGAGAAGGGGAGAGGGTGTGCGAATGCTGGTGAGAGAGAGACAGAGAGAGGGTGTGGGAATGCTGGTGAGAGAGAGAGAGAGAGAGAGGGTGTGGGAATGCTGGTGAGAGAAAGAGGGAGAGGGGAGAGGGTGTGGGCATGCTGGAGAGAGAGAGAGAGGGGAGAGGGTGTGGGAATGCTGGTGAGAGAGAGTGGAGAGGGTGTGGGAAAGCTGGTGAGAGAGAGAGAGGGAGAGAGGGTGTGGGAATGCTGGTGAGAGAGAGTGGAGAGGGTGTGGGAAAGCTGGTGAGAGAGAGAGAGAG
Source organism: Carcharodon carcharias (assembly GCF_017639515.1). Lineage (NCBI taxonomy): Eukaryota > Metazoa > Chordata > Chondrichthyes > Lamniformes > Lamnidae > Carcharodon > Carcharodon carcharias. The sequence continues at coordinate 11,390,696 of NC_054478.1, read as the reverse complement.
GGGAGAGGGTGTGGGAATGCTGCTGAGAGAGAGTGGAGAGGGTGTGGGAATGCTGGTGAGAGAGAGTGGAGAGTGTGTGGGAATGCTGGTGAGAGAGAGAGAGGGGAGAGGGTGTGGGAATGCTGGTGAGAGAGAGTGAGAGGGTGTGGGAACGCTGGTGAGAGAGACTGGAGAGGGTGTGGGAATGCTGGTGAGAGAGAGAGAGGGGAGAGGGTGTGGGAATGCTGGATAGAGAGAGAGAGAGGGGAGAGGGTGTGGGGAATGCTGGTGAGAGAGAGATGGGGAGAGGGTGTGGGGAATGCTGGTGAGAGAGAGAGAGAGGGGAGGGTGGGAATGCTGGTGAGGAGAAGAGGGAGAGGGGAGAGGGTGTGGGAATGCTGAGAGAGAGAGAGAGGGAGAGGGTGTGGGAATGCTGGTGAGAGAGAGAGAGAGAGGGGAGAGGGTGTGGAATGCTGGTGAGAGAGAGAGAGAGGAGAGAGGGTGTGGGAATGCTGGTGAGAGAGAGAGAGAGGGAGAGGGTGTGGGAATGCTGGTGAGAGAGAGAGGGAGAGGGGAGAGGGGTGTGGGAATGCTGGAGAGAGAGAGAGGGGGAGAGGTGTGGGAATGCTGGTGAGAGAGAGAGAGAGAGAGGGGAGAGGGTGTGGGAATGCTGGTGAGAGAGAGAGAGAGAGAGGGGAGAGGGTTTGGGAATGCTGGTGAGAGAGAGAGAGAGAGAGAGGAGAGGGTGTGGGAATGCTGGAGAGAGAGAGAGAGGGGAGAGGGTGTGGGAATGCTGGTGAGAGAGAGAGAGAGAGAGGGAGAGGGTGTGGGAATGCTGGTGAGAGAGAGAGAGAGAGAGGGAGAGGGTGTGGGAATGCTGGTGAGAGAGAGAGAGGGGAGAGGGTGTGGGAATGCTGGTGAGAGAGAGAGAGAGAGGGGAGAGGGTGTGGGAATGCTGGTGAGAGAGAGAGAGAGAGGGGAGAGGGTGTGGGAATGCTGGTGAGAGAGAGAGAGGGGAGAGGGTGTGGGAATGCTGGTGAGAGAGAGAGGGAGAGGGTGTGGGAATGCTGCTGAGAGAGAGAGGGGAGAGTGTGTGGGAATGCTGGTGAGAGAGAGAGAGAGGGGAGTGGGTGTGGGAAGGAATGCTGGTGAGAGAGAGAGAGAAGGGAGAGGGTGTGGGAATGCTGGTGAGAGAGAGGGAGAGGGTGTGGGAATGCTGGTGAGAGAGAGAGAGGGGAGAGGGTGTGGGAATGCTGGTGAGAGAGAGAGGGGAGAGGGTGTGGGAATGCTGGTGAGAGAGAGAGGAGAGGGTGTGGGAATGCTGCTGAGAGAGAGTGGAGAGGGTGTGGGAATGCTGGTGAGAGAGACTGGAGAGGGTGTGGGAATGCTGGTGAGAGAGAGAGAGGGGAGAGGGTGTGGGAATGCTGGTGAGAGAGAGAGAGGGGAGAGGGTGTGGGAATGCTGGTGAGAGAGAGAGAGGGGGAGAGGGTGTGGGAATGCTGGTGAGAGAGAGAGAGAGGGGAGGGTGAGGGAATGCTGGTGAGAGAAGAGGGAGAGGGGAGAGGGTGTGGGAATGCTGGAGAGAGAGAGAGAGGGGAGAGGGTGTGGGAATGCTGGTGAGAGAGAGAGAGAGAGGGGAGAGAGTGTGGGAATGCTGTTGAGAGAGAGAGAGAGCGAGAGAGGGTTTGGGAATGCTGGTGAGAGAGAGAGAGAGGGAGAGGTGTGTGGGAATGCTGGTGAGAGCAGAGGGAGAGGGAGAGGGTGTGGAATGCTGGAGAGAGAGAGAGAGGGGAGAGGGAGTGGGAATGCTGGTGAGAGAGAGAGAGAGAGGAAGGGGAGAGGTGTGGGAATGCTGGTGAGAGAGAGAGAGAGAGGAGGGGAGAGGGTTTGGGAATGCTGGTGAGAGAGAGAAGAGAGAGAGGAGAGGGTGTGGGAATGCTGGTGAGAGAGAGAGAGGGGAGAGGGTGTGGAATGCTCGGTGAGAGAGAGAGGGAGAGGGGAGAGGAGTGGGAATGCTGGAGAGAGCGAGAGAGGGGAGAGGGTGTGGAATCTGGTGAGAGAGAGAGAGAGAGGGAGAGGGTGTGGGAATGCTGTAGAGAGAGAGAGAGAGAGAGAGAGAGAGGGTTTGGGAATGCTGGAGAGAGAGAGAGAGGAGGGAGAGGGTTGTGGGAATGCTGTGAGAGAGGAGAGGAGAGGGGAGAGGGTGTGGGAATGCTGGTGAGAGAGAGAGAGGGGAGAGGGTGTGGGAATGCTGGTGAGAGGAGAGAGAGAGAGAGGGGAGAGGGTGTGGGAATGCTGGTGAGAGAGAGAGAGAGAGAGGGGAGAGGGTGTGGGAATGCTGGTGAGAGAGAGAGAGAGAGGGGAGAGGGTGTGGGAATGCTGGTGAGAGAGAGAGAGAGGGAGAGGGTGTGGGAATGCTGGTGAGAGAGAGAGGGGGAGAGGGTGTGGGAATGCTGGTGAGAGAGAGAGAGGGGAGAGGGTGTGGGAATGCTGGAGAGAGAGAGAGGGAGAGGGTGTGGGAATGCTGGTGAGAGAGAGAGGAGAGGGTGTGGGAATGCTGGTGAGAGAGAAGGGAGAGGGTGTGGGAATGCTGGTGAGAGAGAGGGAGAGGGTGTGGGAATGCTGGTGAGAGAGAGGGAGAGGGTGTGGGAATGCTGGTGAGAGAGAGAGAGAGAGGGAGAGGGTGTGGGAATGCTGGTGAGAGAGAGAGAGAGAGAGAGAGGGAGAGAGAGTGGGGAATGCTGGTGAGAGAGAGAGAGAGAGAAGAGGAGAGGGTGTGGGAGTGCTGGTGAGAGAGAGAGAGAAGGGGAGAGGGTGTGGGAATGCTGGTGAGAGAGAGAGAGAGAGAAGGGGAGAGGGTGTGGGAATGCTGGTGAGAGAGAGAGAGAGGGGGAGAGGGTGTGGGAATGCTGGTGAGAGAGAGAGAGGGGGAGAGGGTGTGGGAATGCTGGTGAGAGAGAGAGAGAGAGAGAGGGAGAGGGTGTGGGAATGCTGGTGAGAGAGAGAGAGAAGGGAGAGGGTGTGGGAATGCTGGAGAGAGAGAGAGAGAAGGGGAGAGGGTGTGGGAATGCTGGTGAGAGAGAGAGAGAGGGGGGAGAGGGTGTGGGAATGCTGGTGAGAGAGAGAGAGGGGAGAGGGTGTGGGAATGCTGGTGAGAGAGAGAGAGAGAGGGGAGAGGGTGTGGGAATGCTGTTGAGAGAGAGAGAGAGAGAGAGAGAGAGGGTTTGGGAATGCTGGTGAGAGAGAGAGAGAGGGAGAGGGTGTGGGAATGCTGGTGAGAGAGAGAGGGAGAGGGAGAGGGTGTGGGAATGCTGAGAGAGAGAGAGAGAGAGAGGGTGTGGGAATGCTGGTGAGAGAGAGAGAGAGAGGGGAGAGGGTGTGGGAATGCTGGTGAGAGAGAGAGAGAGAGAGGGGAGAGGGTGTGGGAATGCTGGTGAGAGAGAGAGAGAGAGAGGGAGGGGTGTGGGAATGCTGGTGAGAGAGAGAGAGAGAGAGGGAGAGGGTGTGGGAATGCTGGTGAGAGAGAGAGAGAGGGAGAGGGTGTGGGAATGCTGGTGAGAGAGAGAGAGGGGAGAGGGTGTGGGAATGCTGGTGAGAGAGAGAGAGGGGGAGAGGGTGTGGGAATGCTGGAGAGAGAGAGGGGAGAGGGTGTGGGAATGCTGGTGAGAGAGAGAGGAGAGGGTGTGGGAATGCTGGTGAGAGAGAAGGGAGAGGGTGTGGGAATGCTGGTGAGAGAGAGAGGAGAGGGTGTGGGAATGCTGGTGAGAGAGAGGGAGAGGGTGTGGGAATGCTGGTGAGAGAGAGAGAGAGAGGGAGAGGGTGTGGGAATGCTGGTGAGAGAGAGAGAGAGAGAGAGGGGAGAGGGTGTGGGAATGCTGGTGAGAGAGAGAGAGAGAGAGAGAGGGAGAGGGTGTGGGAATGCTGGTGAGAGAGAGAGAGAAGGGGAGAGGGTGTGGGAATGCTGGTGAGAGAGAGAGAGAGAAGGGGAGAGGGTGTGGGAATGCTGGTGAGAGAGAGAGAGAGGGGAGAGGGTGTGGGAATGCTGGTGAGAGAGAGAGAGGGGGAGAGGGTGTGGGAATGCTGGTGAGAGAGAGAGAGAGGGTGTGGGAATGCTGGTGAGAGAGAGAGAGAGAGGGGAGATGGTGTGGGAATGCTGGTGAGAGAGAGTGGAGAGGGTGTGGGAATGCTGGTGAGAGAGAGAGAGAGAGGGGAGAGGGTGTGGGAATGCTGGTGAGAGAGAGAGAGAGGGGAGAGTGTGTGGGAATGCTGGTGAGAGAGAGAGAGAGAGAGGGGAGACGGTGTGGGAATGCTGGTGTGAGAGAGAGAGAGAGGGAGAGGGTGTGGGAATGCTGGTGAGAGAGGGGGGGAGAGTGTGTGGGAATGCTGGTGAGAGAAGCGGGGAGAGGGTGTGGGAATGCTGGTGAGAGAGAGAGAGGGTGTTGGAATGCTGGAGAGAGAGAGAGAGAGAGGGGAAACGGTGTGGGAATGCTGGTGAGAGAGAGTGGAGAATGTGTGGGAATGCTGGTGAGAGAGAGAGAGAGAGGGGAGACGGTGTGGGAATGCTGGTGAGAGAGAGTGGAGAGGGTGTGGGAAAGCTGGTGAGAGAGAGAGAGAGGAGGCGTGGGTGTGGGAATGCTGGTGTGAGAGAGAGAGAGGGGAGAGGGTGTGGGAATGCTGGTGAGAGAGAGAGAGGGGAGAGGGAGTGGGAATGCTGGTGAGAGAGAGAGAGAGAGAGGGGAGAGGGTGTGGGAATGCTGGTGAGAGAGAGAGAGAGAGAGGGGAGAGGGTGTGGGAATGCTGGTGAGAGAGAGAGAGAGAGAGGGGAGAGGGTGTGGGAATGCTGGTGAGAGAGAGAGAGAGGGAGAGGGTGTGGGAATGCTGGTGAGAGAGAGAGAGAGAGGGGAGAGGGTGTGGGAATGCTGGAGAGAGAGAGAGAGGGGAGAGGGTGTGGGAATGCTGGTGAGAGAGAGAGAGAGAGGGAGAGGGTGTGGGAATGCTGTGAGAGAGAGAGAGAGAGAGAGAGGGTGTGGGAATGCTGGTGAGAGAGAGAGAGAGGGAGAGGGTGTGGGAATGCTGGTGAGAGAGAGAGGGAGAGGGGAGAGGGTGTGGGAATGCTGGGAGAGAGAGAGAGGGGAGAGGGTGTGGGAATGCTGGTGAGAGAGAGAGAGAGAGAGGGAGAGGGTGTGGGAATGCTGGTGAGAGAGAGAGAGAGAGAGGGGAGAGGGTGTGGGAATGCTGGTGAGAGAGAGAGAGAGGGAGAGGTGTGGGAATGCTGGTGAGAGAGAGAGAGGGGAGAGGGTGTGGGAATGCTGGTGAGAGAGAGAGAGGGGGAGAGGGTGTGGGAATGCTGGAGAGAGAGAGAGGAGAGGGTGTGGGAATGCTGGTGAGAGAGAGATGGAGAGGGTGTGGGAATGCTGGTGAGAGAGAGAGAGGAGAGGGTGTGGGAATGCTGGTGAGAGAGAGGGAGAGGGTGTGGGAATGCTGGTGAGAGAGAGAGAGAGAGAGGGAGAGGGTGTGGGAATGCTGGTGTGAGAGAGAGAGAGAGAGAGAGGGAGAGGGTGTGGGAATGCTGGTGAGAGAGAGAGAGAGAGAGAGGGAGAGGGTGTGGGAATGCTGGTGAGAGAGAGAGAGAAGGGAGAGGGTGTGGGAATGCTGGTGAGAGAGAGAGAGAGAGGGGAGAGGGTGTGGGAATGCTGGTGAGAGAGAGAGAGAGGGGGGAGAGGGTGTGGGAATGCTGGTGAGAGAGAGAGAGAGGGGGAGAGGGTGTGGGAATGCTGGTGAGAGAGAGTGGAGAGGGTGTGGGAATGCTGGTGAGAGAGAGAGAGAGGGGAGAGGGTGTGGGAATGCTGGTGAGAGAGAGTGGAGAGGGTGTGGGAAAGCTGGTGAGAGAGAGAGAGAGGAGGCGTGGGTGTGGGAATGCTGGTGTGAGAGAGAGAGAGAAGGGGAGAGGGTGTGGGAATGCTGGTGAGAGAGGGGGGGAGAGTGTGTGGGAATGCTGGTGAGAGAGGCGGGGAGAGGGTGTGGGAATGCTGGTGAGAGAGAGAGAGAGGGTGTTGGAATGCTGGTGAGAGAGAGAGAGAGAGGGGAAACGATGTGGGAATGCTGGTGAGAGAGAGTGGAGAATGTGTGGGAATGCTGGTGAGAGAGAGAGAGAGAGGGGAGACGGTGTGGGAATGCTGGTGAGAGAGAGAGAGAGAGGGGAGAGGGTGTGGGAATGCTGGAGAGAGAGAGAGGAGAGGGTGTGGGAATGCTGGTGAGAGAGAGAGAGAGGGAGGAGTGGTGTGGGAATGCTGGTGTGAGAGAGAGAGGGGGAGAGGGTGTGGGAATGCTGGTGAGAGAGAGAGAGAGGGGAGAGGGTGTGGGAATGCTGGTGAGAGAGAGAGAGGAGGGAGGGTGTGGGAATGCTGGTGAGAGAGAGAGAGAGGGGAGAGGGTGTGGGAATGCTGGTGAGAGAGAGAGGGGGAGAGGGTGTGGGAATGCTGGTGAGAGAGAGAGGGGGAGAGGGTGTGGGAATGCTGGTGAGAGCGAGAGAGAGGGAGAGGGTGTGGGAATGCTGGTGAGAGAGGGGGGGAGAGGGTGTGGGAATGCTGATGAGAAAGGGGGGGAGAGGGTGTGGGAATGCTGGTGAGAGCGAGAGAGAGGGAGAGGGTGTGGGAATGCTGGTGAGAGAGAGAGAGGGGAGAGGGTGTGGGAATGCTGGTGAGAGAGAGAGGGGAGAGGGTGTGGGAATGCTGGTGAGAGAGAGAGAGAGGGAGAGGGTGTGGGAATGCTGGTGAGAGAGGGGAGAGGGTGTGGGAATGCTGGTGAGAGAGAGAGAGAGGGAGAGGGTGTGGGAATGCTGGTGAGAGAGAGAGAGGGAGAGGGTGTGGGAATGCTGGTGAGAGAGAGAGAGGGGAGAGGGTGTGGGAATGCTGGTGAGAGAGAGAGGGGAGAGGGTGTGGGAATGCTGGTGAGAGAGAGGGGGAGAGGGTGTGGGAATGCTGGTGAGAGAGAGAGGGAGAGGGTGTGGGAATGCTGGTGAGAGAGAGAGAGGGGAGAGGGTGTGGAATGCTGGTGAGAGAGAGAGAGGGGAGAGGGTGTGGGAATGCTGGTGAGAGAGAGAGGGGAGAGGGTGTGGGAATGCTGGTGAGAGAGAGAGAGGGGAGAGGGTGTGGGAATGCTGGTGAGAGAGAGGGGGAGAGGGTGTGGGAATGCTGGTGAGAGAGAGAGAGAGGGTGTGGGAATGCTGGTGAGAGAGAGAGAGGGGAGATGGTGTGGGAATGCTGGTGAGAGAGAGTGGAGAGGGTGTGGGAATGATGGTGAGAGAGAGAGAGAGGGGAGAGGGTGTGGGAATGCTGCTGAGAGAGAGTGGAGAGGGTGTGGGAATGCTGGTGAGAGAGAGGGGAGAGGGTGTGGGAATGCTGGTGAGAGAGAGAGAGAGGGGAGAGGGTGTGGGAATGCTGGTGAGAGAGAGAGGGAGAGGGTGTGGGAATGCTGCTGAGAGAGAGTGGAGAGGGTGTGGGAATGCTGGTGAGAGAGAGGGGAGAGGGTGTGGGAATGCTGGTGAGAGAGAGAGAGGGGAGAGGGTGTGGGAATGCTGGTGAGAGAGAGAGAGAGGGGAGAGGGTGTGGGAATGCTGGTGAGAGAGAGAGAGGGGAGAGGGTGTGGGAATGCTGGTGAGAGAGAGTGAGAGGGTGTGGGAATGCTGGTGAGAGAGAGAGAGAGGGGAGAGGGTGTGGGAATGCTGGTGAGAGAGAGAGAGAGAGAGGGTGTGGGAATGCTGGTGAGAGAGAGAGAGAGAGAGTGTGGGAATGCTGGTGAGAGAGAGAGAAGGGAGAGGGTGTGGGAATGCTGGTGAGAGAGAGAGAGAGAGAGTGTGGGAATGCTGGTGAGAGAGAGAGGGAGAGGGAGAGGGTGTGGGCATGCTGGAGAGAGAGAGAGAGGGGAGAGGGTGTGGGAATGCTGGTGAGAGAGAGAGAGAGAGAGAGGGTGTGGGAATGCTGGTGAGAGAGAGAGAGAGAGAGAGAGGGTGTGGGAATGCTGGAGAGAGAGAGAGAGGGGAGAGGTTGTGGGAATGTTGGTGAGAGAGAGAGAGAGAGAGGGTGTGGGAATGCTGGTGAGAGAGAGAGAGAGAGAGAGGTTGTGGGAATGCTGGTGAGAGAGAGAGAGAGAGAGAGAGAGGGTGTGGGAATGCTGGTGAGAGAGAGAGGGAGAGGGGAGAGGCTGTGGGAATGTTGGTGAGAGAGAGAGAGAGAGAGAGGGTGTGGGAATGATGGTGAGAGAGAGAGAGAGAGGGGAGAGGGTGTGGGAATGCTGGTGAGAGAGAGTGGAGAGGGTGTGGGAATGCTGGTGAGAGAGAGGGGAGAGGGTGTGGGAATGCTGGTGAGAGAGAGAGAGAGAGGGGAGAGGGTGTGGGAATGCTGGTGAGAGAGGCGGGGAGATGGTGTGGGAATGCTGCTGAGAGAGAGTGGAGAGGGTGTGGGAATGCTGGTGAGAGAGAGGGAGAGGGTGTGGGAATGCTGGTGAGAGAGAGAGAGGGGAGAGGGTGTGGGAATGCTGGTGAGAGAGAGAGAGGGGAGAGGGTGTGGGAATGCTGGTGAGAGAGAGAGAGGGGAGAGGGTGTGGGAATGCTGGTGAGAGAGAGAGAGAGGGTGTGGGAATGCTGGTGAGAGAGAGAGAGAGGGGAGAGGGTGTGGGAATGCTGGTGAGAGAGAGAGAGAGAGAGGGTGTGGGAATGCTGGTGAGAGAGAGAGAGAGAGAGGGTGTGGGAATGCTGGTGAGAGAGAGAGAGAGAGGGGAGACGGTGTGGGAATGCTGGTGAGAGAGAGTGGAGAGGGTGTGGGAATGCTGGTGAGAGAGAGGGGGAGAGGGTGTGGGAATGCTGGTGAGAGAGAGAGAGAGGGAGAGGGTGTGGGAATGCTGGTGAGAGAGAGAGGGGAGAGGGTGTGGGAATGCTGGTGAGAGAGAGGGGGAGTGGGTGTGGGAATGCTGGTGAGAGAGAGAGAGAGGGAGAGGGTGTGGGAATGCTGGTGAGAGAGAGAGAGGGGAGAGGGTGTGGGAATGCTGGTGAGAGAGGGGGGGAGAGGGTGTGGGAATGCTGGTGAGAGAGAGAGAGAGGGAGAGGGTGTGGGAATGCTGGTGAGAGAGAGAGAGAGGAGAGGGTGTGGGAATGCTGGTGAGAGAGAGAGAGGGGAGAGGGTGTGGGAATGCTGGTGTGAGAGAGAGGGGGAGAGGGTGTGGGAATGCTGGTGAGAGAGAGAGAGAGAGAGAGGGTGTGGGAATGCTGGTGAGAGAGAGAGAGGGGAGAGGGTGTGGGAATGCTGGTGAGAGAGGGGGGGAGAGGGAGTGGGAATGCTGGTGAGAGAGAGAGAGGGGAGAGGGTGTGGGAATGCTGGTGAGAGAGAGGGGGAGTGGGTGTGGGAATGCTGGTGAGAGAGAGAGAGGGGAGAGGGTGTGGGAATGCTGGTGAGAGAGAGTGGAGAGGGTGTGGGAATGCTGGTGAGAGAGAGGGGGAGAGGGTGTGGGAATGCTGGTGAGAGAGAGTGGAGAGGGTGTGGGAATGCTGGTGAGAGAGAGAGAGGAGAGATGGTGTGGGAATGCTGGTGAGAGAGAGTGGAGAGGGTGTGGGAATGATGGTGAGAGAGAGAGAGAGGGGAGAGGGTGTGGGAATGCTGGTGAGAGAGAGTGGAGAGGGTGTGGGAATGCTGGTGAGAGAGAGGGAGAGGGTGTGGGAATGCTGGTGAGAGAGAGAGAGAGAGGGAGAGGGTGTGGGAATGCTGGTGAGAGAGAGAGGGGAGAGGGTGTGGGAATGCTGGTGAGAGAGAGAGAGGAGAGGGTGTGGGAATGCTGGTGAGAGAGAGTGGAGAGGGTGTGGGAATGCTGGTGAGAGAGAGAGAGGGGAGAGGGTGTGGGAATGCTGGTGAGAGAGAGAGAGAAGGGGAGAGGGTGTGGGAATGCTGGTGAGAGAGAGAGGGGAGAGGTGTGGGAATGCTGGTGAGAGAGAGAGAGAGAGAGGTGTGGGAATGCTGGTGAGAGAGAGAGGGAGAGGGAGAGGGTGTGGGAATGCTGGTGAGAGAGAGAGAGAGAGGGTGTGGGAATGCTGGTGAGAGAGAGAGAGGAGAGGGTGTGGGAATGCTGGTGAGAGAGAGAGAGAAGGGGAGAGGGTGTGGGAATGCTGGTGAGAGAGAGAGAGAGAGAGAGGGTGTGGGAATGCTGGTGAGAGAGAGAGGGAGAGGGGAGAGGGTGTGGGCATGCTGGAGAGAGAGAGAGAGGGGAGAGGGTGTGGGAATGCTGGTGAGAGAGAGAGAGAGAGAGAGGGTGTGGGAATGCTGGTGAGAGAGAGAGGGAGAGAGAGAGGGTGTGGGAATGCTGGAGAGAGAGAGAGAGGGGAGAGGTTGTGGGATTGTTGGTGAGAGAGAGAGAGAGAGAGGGTGTGGGAATGCTGGTGAGAGAGAGAGAGAGAGAGAGGTTGTGGGAATGCTGGTGAGAGAGAGAGAGAGAGGAGAGAGGGTGTGTGGGAATGCTGGTGAGAGAGAGAGAGGAGAGGGGAGAGGTGTGGGAAAGCTGGTGAGAGAGAGAGAGAGGAGAGGGTGTGGGAATGCTGGTGAGAGAGAGAGAGAGAGGGGAGAGGGTGTGGGAAAGCTGGTGAGAGAGAGAGGGGAGAGGGTGTGGGAATGCTGGTGAGAGAGAGAGAGGGAGAGGGTGTGGGAATGCTGGTGAGAGAGAGGGGAGAGGGTGTGGGAATGCTGGTGAGAGAGAGAGAGGGGAGAGGGTGTGGGAATGCTGGTGAGAGAGAGAGAGAGAGGGAGAGGGTGTGGGAATGCTGGTGAGAGAGAGAGAGGGGAGGGTGTGGGAATGCTGGTGAGAGAGAGAGAGAGGGTGTGGGAATGCTGGTGAGAGAGAGAGGGAGAGGGGAGAGGGTGTGGGAATGCTGGTGAGAGAGAGAGAGAGAGAGGGTGTGGGAATGCTGGTGAGAGAGAGAGAGAGTGAGTGTGTGGGAATGCTGGTGAGAGAGGGAGAGAAGGGGAGAGGGTGTGGGAATGCTGGTGAGAGAGAGAGAGAGAGAGAGGGTGTGGGAATGCTGGTGAGAGAGAGAGGGAGAGGGGAGAGGGTGTGGGCATGCTGGAGAGAGAGAGAGAGGGGAGAGGGTGTGGGAATGCTGGTGAGAGAGAGAGAGAGAGAGAGGGTGTGGGAATGCTGGAGAGAGAGAGAGAGGGGAGAGGTTGTGGGAATGCTGGTGAGAGAGAGAGAGAGAGAGGGTGTGGGAATGCTGGTGAGAGAGAGAGAGAGAGAGAGGGTGTGGGAATGCTGGTGAGAGAGAGAGAGAGAGAGAGAGGGTGTGGGAATGCTGGTGAGAGAGAGAGGGAGAGGGGAGAGGCTGTGGGAATGTTGGTGAGAGAGAGAGAGAGAGAGAGAGGGTGTGGGAATGCTGGTGAGAGAGAGAGAGAGAGAGAGAGGGGTGGGATGGAATGCTGGTGAGAGAGAGAGAGAGAGAGGAGAGGGTGTGGGAATGCTGGTGAGAGAGAGAGAGGGGAGAGGGTGTGGGAATGCTGGTGAGAGAGAGAGAGAGGGAGAGAGGGTGTGGGAATGCTGGTGAGAGAGAGAGAGAGAGAGGAGAGGGTGTGGGAATGCTGGTGAGAGAGAGAGAGGGGAGAGGGTGTGGGAATGCTGGTGAGAGAGAGAGAGGGGAGAGGGTGTGGGAATGCTGGTGAGAGAGAGAGAGGGGGAGAGGGTGTGGGAATGCTGGTGAGATAGAGTGGAGAGGGTGTGGGAATGCTGGTGAGAGAGAGAGAGGGGGAGAGGGTGTGGGAATGCTGGTGAGAGAGAGAGAGAGGGGGAGAGGGTGTGGGAATGCTGGTGAGAGAGAGGGGGGGAGAGTGTGTGGAATGCTGGTGAGAGAGGAGGGGAGAGGGTGTGGGAATGCTGGTGAGAGAGAGAGAGAGGGGTGTGGAATGCTGGGAGAGAGAGAGAGAGAGGGGGAGAGGTGTGGGAATGCTGGTGAGAGAGAGAGGAGAGGGTGTGGGAATGCTGGTGAGAGAGAGAGAGAGGGGAGAGGGTGTGGGAATGCTGGTGAGAGAGAGGGAGAGGTGTGGGAATGCTGGTGAGAGAGAGAGAGAGGAGGGTGAGGGTGTGGGAATGCTGGTGAGAGAGAGAGAGGGGAGAGGGTGTGGGAATGCTGGTGAGAGAGAGAGAGGGGAGAGGGTGTGGGAATGCTGGTGAGAGAGAGAGAGAGAGGGGAGAGGGTGTGGGAATGCTGGTGAGAGAGAGAGAGAGAGGGGAGAGGGTGTGGGAATGCTGGTGAGAGAGAGAGAGAGAGGGAGAGGGTGTGGGAATGCTGGTGAGAGAGAGAGAGAGGGAGAGGGTGTGGGAATGCTGGTGAGAGAGAGAGGGGAGAGGGTGTGGGAATGCTGGTGAGAGAGAGAGAGGGGAGAGGGTTGGGAATGCTGGAGAGAGAGAGAGGAGAGGGTGTGGGAATGCTGGTGAGAGAGAGAGGAGAGGTGTGGGAAATGGTGTGAGAGAGAGGGAGAGGGTGGGAGAATGGTGAGAGAGAGAGAGAGAGGGTGTGGGAATGCTGGTGAGAGAGAGAGAGAGGGAGAGGGTGTGGGAATGCTGGTGAGAGAGAGAGAGAGAGAGGGAGAGGGTGTGGGAATGCTGGTGAGAGAGAGAGAGAGAGAGGGAGAGGGTGTGGGAATGCTGGTGAGAGAGAGGGGGAGAGGGTGTGGGAATGCTGGTGAGAGAGAGAGAGAGAGAGGGAGAGGGTGTGGGAATGCTGGTGAGAGAGAGAGAGAGAGGGAGAGGGTGTGGGAATGCTGGTGAGAGAGAGGGGGAGAGGGTGTGGGAATGCTGGTGAGAGAGAGAGAGGAGAGGGGGTGGGAATGCTGGTGAGAGAGAGAGAGAGAGGGAGAGGGTGTGGGAATGCTGGTGAGAGAGAGAGAGAGGGAGAGGGTGTGGGAATGCTGGTGAGAGAGAGAGAGAGGGGGAGTGGGTGTGGGAATGCTGGTGTGAGAGAGAGAGAGAGGGAGAGGGTGTGGGAATGCTGGTGAGAGAGAGAGGGGGAGAGGGTGTGGGAATGCTGGTGAGAGAGGAGAGGGAGAGAGGGTGTGGGAATGCTGGTGAGAGAGAGAGAGAGGGTGTGGGAATGCTGGTGAGAGAGAGAGAGAGAGGGAGAGGGTGTGGGAATGCTGGTGTGGGAGAGAGAGGGAAGAGGGTGTGGGAATGCTGGTGAGAGAGAGAGGGAGAGGGGAGAGGGTGTGGGAATGCTGGTGAGAGAGAGAGGGAGAGGGGAGGGTGTGGAATGCTGGTGAGAGAGAGGGGAGAGGGTGTGGAATGCTGGTGAGAGAGAGAGAGAGGAGAGTGGGGTGTGGGAATGCTGGTGTGAGAGAGAGAGAGGGGAGAGGTGTGGGAATGCTGGTGAGAGAGAGAGAGAGGGGGAGAGGTGTGGGAATGCTGGTGAGAGAGAGAGAGAGGGGAGAGGGTGTGGGAAAGCTGGTGAGAGAGAGAGAGAGGAGGCGTGGGTGTGGGAATGCTGGTGTGAGAGAGAGAGAAGGGGAGAGGGTGTGGGAATGCTGGTGAGAGAGGGGGGGAGAGGGTGTGGGAATGCTGGTGAGAGAGAGAGAGAGGGAGAGGGTGTGGGAATGCTGGTGAGAGAGAGGGGGAGAGGGTGTGGGAATGCTGGTGAGAGAGGGGGGGGAGGGTGTGGGAATGCTGGTGAGAGAGAGAGAGAGGGAGAGGGTGTGGGAATGCTGGTGAGAGAGAGAGAGGGGGAGGGGTGTGGGAATGCTGGTGAGAGAGAGGGGGGAGAGGGTGTGGAATGCTGGTGAGAGAGAGAGAGAGGGAGAGGGTGTGGGAATGCTGGTGAGAGAGAGAGGGAGAGGGTGTGGGAATGCTGGTGAGAGAGAGAGAGGGGAGAGGGTGTGGGAATGCTGGTGAGAGAGAGAGAGAGGAGAGGGTGTGGGAATGCTGGTGAGAGAGAGAGAGGGGAGAGGGTGTGGGAATGCTGGTGAGAGAGAGGGGGAGTGGGTGTGGGAATGCTGGTGAGAGAGAGAGAGGGGAGAGGGTGTGGGAATGCTGGTGAGAGAGAGAGAGGGGAGAGGGTGTGGGAATGCTGGTGAGAGAGAGGGGAGAGGGTGTGGGAATGCTGGTGAGAGAGAGAGAGGGGAGAGGGTGTGGGAATGCTGGTGAGAGAGAGTGGAGAGGTGTGGAATGCTGGTGAGAGAGAGGGGAGAGGGTGTGGGAATGCTGGTGAGAGAGAGAGGAGAGGGTGTGGGAATGCTGGTGTGAGAGAGAGAGAGGGGAGAGGGTGTGGGAATGCTGGTGAGAGAGAGAGAGAGAGGGTGTGGAATGATGGTGAGAGAGAGAGAGAGGGGAGAGGGTGTGGGAATGCTGCTGAGAGAGAGTGGAGAGGGTGTGGGAATGCTGGTGAGAGAGAGGGGAGAGGGTGTGGGAATGCTGGTGAGAGAGAGAGAGAGAGAGAGGGTGTGGGATTGCTGGTGAGAGAGAGAGGGGAGAGGGTGTGGGAATGCTGGTGAGAGAGAGAGGAGAGGGTGTGGGAATGCTGGTGAGAGAGAGGGGAGAGGGTGTGGGAATGCTGGTGAGAGAGAGAGAGGGGAGAGGGTGTGGGAATGCTGGTGAGAGAGAGAGAGAGGGGAGAGGGTGTGGGAATGCTGGTGAGAGAGAGAGAGGGGAGAGGGTGTGGGAATGCTGGTGAGAGAGAGAGAGGGTGTGGGAATGCTGGGAGAGAGAGAGAGAGGGGAGAGGGTGTGGGAATGCTGGTGAGAGAGAGAGGAGAGAGGGTGTGGGAATGCTGGTGAGAGAGAGAGAGAGAGAGAGTGTGTGGGAATGCTGGTGATTGAGAGAGAGAGGGGAGAGGGTGTGGGAATGCTGGTGAGAGAGAGAGAGGAGAGAGAGGGTGTGGAATGCTGGTGAGAGAGAGAGGGAGAGGGGAGAGGGTGTGGGCATGCTGGAGAGAGAGAGAGAGGGGAGAGGGTGTGGGAATGCTGGTGAGAGAGAGAGAGAGAGAGAGGGTGTGGGAATGCTGGTGAGAGAGAGAGGGAGAGAGAGAGGGTGTGGGAATGCTGGAGAGAGAGAGAGAGGGGAGAGGTTGTGGGAATGTTGGTGAGAGAGAGAGAGAGAGAGGGTGTGGGAATGCTGGTGAGAGAGAGAGAGAGAGAGAGAGGTTGTGGGAATGCTGGTGAGAGAGAGAGAGAGAGAGAGGGTGTGGGAATGCTGGTGAGAGAGAGAGAGAGAGGGAGAGGTGTGTGGGAATGCTGGTGAGAGAGAGAGAGAGAGGAGAGGGTGTGGGAATGCTGGTGAGAGAGAGAGAGAGGGGAGAGGGTGTGGGAATGCTGGTGAGGGAGAGAGGGGAGGGGTGTGGGAATGCTGGTGAGAGAGAGGGGAGAGAGGGTGTGGGAATGCTGGTGAGAGAGAGAGAGAGAGGGGAGAGGGTGTGGGAATGCTGGTGAGAGAGGCGGGGAGATGGTGTGGGAATGCTGCTGAGAGAGAGTGGAGAGGGTGTGGGAATGCTGGTGAGAGAGAGGGGAGAGGGTGTGGGAATGCTGGTGAGAGAGAGAGAGGGGAGAGGGTGTGGGAATGCTGGTGAGAGAGAGAGAGAAGGGGAGAGGGTGTGGGAATGCTGGTGAGAGAGAGAGAGGGGAGAGGCTGTGGGAATGTTGGTGAGAGAGAGAGAGAGGGTGTGGGAATGCTGGTGAGAGAGAGAGAGAGAGAGAGGGTGTGGGAATGCTGGTGAGAGAGAGAGAGAGAGGGTGTGGGAATGCTGGTGAGAGAGAGAGAGAGAGAGTGTGTGGGAATGCTGGTGAGAGAGAGAGAGAGGGGAGAGGGTGTGTGGAATGCTGGTGGAGAGAGAGAGAGAGAGAGAGGGGTGGGAATGCTGGTGAGAGAGAGGGAGAGGGGGAGGGAGGGTGTGGGAATGCTGGAGAGAGAGAGTGAGGAGAGAGGGTGTGGGAATGCTGGTGAGAGAGAGAGAGAGAGATTGGAGAGGGTGTGGGAATGCTGGTGAGAGAGAGAGGAGAGAGAGAGGGTGTGGGAATGCTGGAGAGAGAGAGAGAGGGGAGAGGTTGTGGGAATGTTGGTGAGAGAGAGAGAGGAGAGAGGGTGTGGGAATGCTGGTGAGAGAGAGAGAGGAGAGAGGGTGTGGGAATGCTGGTGAGAGAGAGAGAGAGAGAGAGAGGGTGTGGGAATGCTGGTGAGAGAGAGAGGGAGAGGGGAGAGGCTGTGGGAATGCTGGTGAGAGAGAGAGAGAGAGAGAGAGGGTGTGGGAATGCTGGTGAGAGAGAGAGAGAGAGAGAGAGAGGGTGTGGGAATGCTGGTGAGAGAGAGAGGGAGAGGGGAGAGGCTGTGGGAATGTTGGTGAGAGAGAGAGAGAGTGAGGAGAGAGGGTGTGGGAATGCTGGTGAGAGAGAGAGAGAGATTGGAGAGGGTGTGGGAATGCTGGTGAGAGAGCGAGAGGGGGAGAGGGTGTGGGAATGCTGGTGAGAGAGAGAGAGGGGGAGAGGGTGTGGGAATGCTGGTGAGAGAGAGAGAGGGGGAGAGGGTGTGGGAATGCTGGTGAGAGAGAGTGGAGAGGGTGTGGGAATGCTGGTGAGAGAGAGAGAGGGGAGAGGGTGTGGGAATGCTGGTGAGAGAGAGAGAGAGGGGGAGAGGGTGTGGGAATTCTGGTGAGAGAGAGAGGGGAGAGGGTGTGGGAATGCTGGTGAGAGAGAGTGGAGAGGGTGTGGGAATGCTGGTGAGAGAGAGAGGGAGGGTGTGGGAATGCTGGTGAGAGAGAGAGGGGGGAGAGGTGTGGGAATGCTGGTGAGAGAGAGAGAGAGAGGGTGTGGGAATGCTGGTGAGAGAGAGAGAGAAGGGGAGAGGGTGTGGGAATGCTGGTGAGAGAGAGAGAGAGGGAGAGGGTGTGGGAATGCTGGTGAGTGAGAGAGAGAGAGAAGGGGAGAGGGTGTGGGAATGCTGGTGAGAGAGAGAGAGAGAGAAGGGGAGAGGGTGTGGGAATGCTGGTGAGAGAGAGAGAGAGAGAGAGGGTGTGGGAATGCTGGTGAGAGAGAGAGAGAAGGGGAGAGGGTGTGGGAATGCTGGTGAGAGAGAGAGAGAGAGAGGGGAGAGGGTGTGGGAATGCTGGTGAGAGAGAGAGAGAGGGGGAGAGGGTGTGGGAATGCTGGTGAGAGAGAGAGAGGGGGAGAGGGTGTGGGAATGCTGGTGAGAGAGAGAGAGAGAGGGGAGAGGGTGTGGGAATGCTGTTGAGAGAGAGAGAGAGGGGGAGAGGGTGTGGGAATGCTGGTGAGAGAGAGAGAGAGAGAGGGTGTGGGAATGCTGGTGAGAGAGAGAGAGAGGGGGTGTTGGTGTGGGAATGCTGGTGTGAGAGAGAGAGAGAAGGGGAGAGTGTGTGGGAATGATGGTGAGAGAGAGAGAGGGGAGAGGGTGTGGGAATGCTGGTGAGAGAGGGGGGGGAGAGGGTGTGGGAATGCTGGTGAGAGAGAGAGAGAGGGGGAGAGTGTGTGGGAATGCTGGTGAGAGAGAGAGAGGAGAGGGTGTGGGAATGCTGGTGAGAGAGAGAGAGGGGAGAGGGTGTGGAATGCTGGTGAGAGAGAGGGGAGAGGGTGTGGGAATGCTGGTGAGAGAGAGAGAGAGGGGAGAGGTGTGGGAATGCTGGTGAGAGAGAGAGGGAGAGGGTGTGGGAATGCTGGTGAGAGAGAGAGGAGAGGGTGTGGGAATGCTGGTGAGAGTGAGAGAGAGAGAGGGAGAGGGTGTGGGAATGCTGGTGAGAGAGAGGGGAGAGGGTGTGGGAATGCTGGTGAGAGAGAGAGAGAGAGGGGAGAGGGTGTGGAATGCTGGTGAGAGAGAGAGAGAGAGGGAGAGGGTGTGGGAATGCTGGTGAGAGAGAGAGAGAGGGGGAGGGTGTGTGGGAATGCTGGTGTGAGAGAGAGAGAGAGGGAGAGGGTGTGGGAATGCTGGTGAGAGAGAGAGGGGAGAGGGTGTGGGAATGCTGGTGAGAGAGAGAGAGAGGGGAGAGGGTGTGGGAATGCTGGTGAGAGAGAGTGGAGAGGGTGTGGGAAAGCTGGTGAGAGAGAGTGGAGAGGGTGTGGGAATGCTGGTGAGAGAGAGAGAAGGGGAGAGGGTGTGGGAATGCTGGTGAGAGAGAGAGAGGGGGAGAGGGTGTGGGAATGCTGGTGAGAGAGAGAGGGGAGAGGGTGTGGGAATGCTGGTGAGAGAGAGAGAGAGGGAGAGGGTGTGGGAATGCTGGTGGGAGAGAGAGAGAGAGAGAGGCTGTGGGAATGCTGGTGAGAGAGAGAGAGAGAGAGGGTGTGAGAATGCTGGTGAGAGAGAGAGAGAGAGGGTGTGGGAATGCTGGTGAGAGAGAGAGTGAGGGGAGAGGGTGTGGGAATGCTGGTGAGAGAGAGAGAGGGAGAGGGTGTGGGAATGCTGGTGAGAGAGAGAGAGAGAGGGTGTGGGAATGCTGGTGAGAGAGAGAGAGAGAGAGAGGGTGTGGGAATGCTGGTGAGAGAGAGAGAGAGAGGGTGTGAGAATGCTGGTGAGAGAGAGAGAGAGAGAGTGTGTGGGAATGCTGGTGAGAGAGAGAGAGAAGGGGAGAGGGTGTGGGAATGCTGGTGAGAGAGAGAGAGGGGAGAGGGTGTGGGAATGCTGGTGAGAGAGAGAGAGAGGGGAGAGGGTGTGGGAATGCTGGTGAGAGAGAGAGAGGGGAGAGGGTGTGGGAATGCTGGTGAGAGAGAGAGAGAGAGGGGAGGGTGTGGGAATGCTGGTGAGAGAGAGAGGGGAGAGGGGAGAGGGTGTGGGAATGCTGGTGAGAGAGAGAGGAGAGAGGGTGTGGGAATGCTGGTGAGAGAGAGAGAGAGTGAGTGTGTGGGAATGCTGGTGAGAGAGAGAGAAGGGGAGAGGGTGTGGGAATGCTGGTGAGAGAGAGAGACAGAGAGAGGGTGTGGGAATGCTGGTGAGAGAGAGAGAGAGGGGAGAGGGTGTGGGAATGCTGGTGAGAGAGAGAGAGGGGAGAGGGTGTGGGAATGCTGGTGAGAGAGAGAGAGAGTGAGTGTGTGGGAATGCTGGTGAGAGAGAGAGGGAGAGAGAGAGGTGTGGGAATGCTGGTGAGAGAGAGAGAGAGGGAGAGGGTGTGGGAATGCTGGTGAGAGAGAGAGAGAGAGAGAGGGTGGGGAATGCTGGTGAGAGAGAGAGAGAGAGAGAGGGTGTGGGAATGCTGGTGAGAGAGAGAGAGAGAGAGAGAGGGTGTGGGAATGCTGGTGAGAGAGAGAGGAGAGAGAGAGGGTGTGGGAATGCTGGTGAGAGGAGAGGGGAGAGGTTGTGGGAATGTTGGTGAGAGAGAGAGAGAGAGAGGGTGTGGGAATGCTGGTGAGAGAGAGAGAGAGAGAGAGAGGGTGTGGGAATGCTGGTGAGAGAGAGAGAGAGAGAGAGAGAGGGTGTGGGAATGCTGGTGAGAGAGAGAGAGAGAGAGAGAGAGAGGGTGTGGGAATGCTGGTGAGAGAGAGAGGGAGAGAGAGAGGGTGTGGGAATGCTGGAGAGAGAGAGAGGGGAGAGGTTGTGGGAATGTTGGTGAGAGAGAGAGAGAGAGAAAGTGTGGGAATGCTGGTGAGAGAGAGAGAGAGAGAGAGGGTGTGGGAATGCTGGTGAGAGAGAGAGAGAGGAGAGAGAGAGGGTGTGGGAATGCTGGTGAGAGAGAGAGGGGAGAGAGGGTGTGGGAATGCTGGTAGAGAGAGAGAGGGGAGAGGGTGTGGGAATGCTGGTGAGAGAGAGAGAGAGAGAGAGAGGGTGTGGGAATGCTGGTGAGAGAGAGAGAGAGAGAGGAGAGAGGGTGTGGGGAATGCTGGTGAGAGAGAGAGAGAGAGAGAGAGAGAGGGTGTGGGAATGCTGGTGAGAGAGAGAGAGAGAGAGAGAGGGTGTGGGAATGCTGGTGAGAGAGAGAGAGGGGGAGAGGGTGTGGGAATGCTGGTGAGAGAGAGAGAGAGAGAGAGAGAGGGTGTGGGAATGCTGGTGAGAGAGAGAGAGAGGGGAGAGGGTGTGGGAATGCTGGTGAGAGAGAGAGAGAGAGGGGAGAGGGTGTGGGAATGCTGGTGAGAGAGAGAGAGAGAGAGGGTGTGGGAATGCTGGTGAGAGAGAGAGAGAGGGGAGAGGGTGTGGGAATGCTGGTGAGAGAGAGAGAGAGGGGAGAGGGTGTGGGAATGCTGGTGAGAGAGAGAGAGAGGAGAGAGGGTGTGGGAAAGCTGGTGAGAGAGAGAGAGAGGGAGAGGGTGTGGGAATGCTGGTGAGAGAGAGAGGGAGAGGGGAGAGGGTGTGGGAATGCTGGAGAGAGAGAGAGAGGGGAGAAGCTGTGGGAATGTTGGTGAGAGAGAGAGAGAGTGAGGAGAGAGGGTGTGGGAATGCTGGTGAGAGAGAGAGAGAGAGATTGGAGAGGGTGTGGGAATGCTGGTGAGAGAGCGAGAAGGGGAGAGGGTGTGGGAATGCTGGTGAGAGAGAGAGAGGAGGGTGTGGGAATGCTGGTGAGAGAGAGAGAGGGGAGAGGGTGTGGGAATGCTGGTGAGAGAGAGAGGGGGAGGGTGTGGGAATGCTGGTGAGAGAGAGAGAGGGGGAGAGGGTGTGGGAATGCTGGTGAGAGAGAGAGGAGAGGGTGTGGGAATGCTGGTGAGAGAGAGAGAGGGAGAGGGTGTGGGAATGCTGGTGAGAGAGAGAGAGAGGGGAGAGGGTGTGGGAAAGCTGGTGAGAGAGAGAGAGGGGCGAGGGTGTGGGTATGCTGGTGTGAGAGAGAGAGAGAGGGGAGAGGGTGTGGGAATGCTGGTGAGAGAGAGAGTGGAGAGGGGGGAGAGGGTGTGGGAATGCTGGTGAGAGAGAGGGAGAGGGAGAGAGGGGTGGGAATGCTGGTGAGAGAGAGAGTGAGAGGGGGAGGGGTGTGGGAATGCTGGTGAGAGAGAGAGGGGAGAGGGTGTGGGAATGCTGGTGAGAGAGAGAGAGAGAGGGTGTGGGAATGCTGGTGAGAGAGAGAGAGAGAGGGGAGAGGGTGTGGGAATGCGTGGTGAGAGAGAGTGGAGAGGGTGTGGGAATGCTGGAGAGAGAGAGAGAGAGGGGAGAGGTGTGGGAATGCTGGTGGAGAGAGAGAGAGAGGGGAGAGGGTGTGGGAATGCTGGTGAGAGAGAGAGAGAGAGAGGGGAGAGGGTGTGGGAATGCTGGTGAGAGAGAGAGGAGGAGTGTGTGGAATGCTGGTGAGAGAGAGGGGGGGAGAGGGTGTGGGAATGCTGTGGAGAGAGAGGAGGGAGAGGGTGTGGGAATGCTGGTGAGAGAGAGAGGGGAGAGGGTGTGGGAATGCTGGTGAGAGAGAGAGGAGAGGGTGTGGGAATGCTGGTGAGAGAAAGTGGAGAGGGTGTGGGAATGCTGGTGAGAGAGAGAGAGGGGAGAGGGTGTGGGAATGCTGGTGAGAGAGAGTGGAGAGGGTGTGGGAATGCTGGTGAGAGAGAGAGAGGGGAGAGGGTGTGGGACTGCTGGTGAGAGAGAGTGGAGAGGGTGTGGGAATGCTGGTGAGAGAGAGAGAGAGAGGGGAGAGGGTGTGGGAATGCTGGTGAGAGAGAGTGGAGAGGGTGTGGGAATGCTGGTGAGAGAGAGAGAGAGAGAGGGAGAGGGTGTGGGAATGCTGGTGAGAGAGAGAGGAGGAGAGGGTGTGGGAATGCTGGTGAGAGAGAGAGAGAAGGGGAGAGGGTGTGGGAATGCTGGTGAGAGAGAGTGGAGAGGGTGTGGGAATGCTGGTGAGAGAGAGAGAGAGGGGGAGAGGGTGTGGGAATGCTGGTGAGAGAGAGTGGGAGAGGGGAGAGGCTGTGGGAATGCTGGTGAGAGAGAGAGAGAGAGAGAGAGGGTGTGGGAATGCTGGTGTGAGAGAGAGAGAGAGGGGAGAGGGTGTGGGAATGCTGGTGAGAGAGAGTGGAGAGGGTGTGGGAATGCTGGTGAGAGAGAGAGAGGAGAGAGGGTGTGGGAATGCTGGTGAGAGAGGCGGGGAGATGGTGTGGGAATGCTGGTGAGAGAGAGTGGAGAGGGTGTGGGAATGCTGGTGAGAGAGGCGGGGAGATGGTGTGGGAATGCTGGTGAGAGAGAGTGGAGATGGTGTGGGAATGCTGGTGAGAGAGAGTGGAGAGGGTGTGGGAATGCTGGTGAGAGAGAGTGGAGAGGGTGTGGGAATGCTGGTGAGAGAGAGTGGAGAGGGTGTGGGAATGCTGGTGAGAGAGAGAGAGAGAGGGGAGAGGGTGTGGGAATGCTGGTGAGAGAGAGTGGAGAGGGTGTGGGAATGCTGGTGAGAGAGAGTGGAGAGGGTGTGGGAATGCTGGTGAGAGAGAGTGGAGAGGGTGTGGGAATGCTGGTGAGAGAGAGAGAGAGAGGGGAGAGGGTGTGGGAATGCTGGTGAGAGAGAGTGGAGAGGGTGTGGGAATGCTGGTGAGAGAGAGAGAGAGAGTGGAGAGGGTGTGGTAATGCTGGTGAGAGAGAGTGGAGAGAGTGTGGGAATGCTGGTGAGAGAGAGAGAGGGGAGAGGGTGTGGGAATGCTGGTGAGAGAGAGTGGAGAGGGTGTGGGAATGCTGGTGAGAGAGAAAGAGAGAGGGGAGAGGGTGTGGGAATGCTGGTGAGAGAGAGAGAGAGGGGAGAGTGTGTGGGAATGCTGGTGAGAGAGAGAGAGAGGGGGCGTGGGTGTGGGAATGCTGGTGTGAGATGGAGAGAGAAGGGGAGAGGGTGTGGGAATGCTGGTGAGAGAGAGTGGAGAGGGTGTGGGAATGCTGGTGAGAGAGAGAGAGGAGAGAGGGTGTGGGAATGCTGGTGAGAGAGGCGGGGAGATGGTGTGGGAATGCTGGTGAGAGAGAGTGGAGAGGGTGTGGGAATGCTGGTGAGAGAGGCGGGGAGATGGTGTGGGAATGCTGGTGAGAGAGAGTGGAGATGGTGTGGGAATGCTGGTGAGAGAGAGTGGAGAGGGTGTGGGAATGCTGGTGAGAGAGAGTGGAGAGGGTGTGGGAATGCTGGTGAGAGAGAGAGAGGGGAGAGGGTGTGGGAATGCTGGTGACAGAGAGAGAGGGGAGAGGGTGTGGGAATGCTGGTGAGAGAGAGAGAGGGGGAGAGGGTGTGGGAATGCTGGTGAGAGAATGGGGGAGAGGGTGTGAGAATGCTGGTGAGAGAGAGAGAGAGGGTGTGGGAATGCTGGTGAGAGAGAGAGAGAAGGGGAGAGGGTGTGGGAATGCTGGTGAGAGAGAGAGAGGGGAGAGGCTGTGGGAATGTTGGTGAGAGCGAGAGAGAGAGGGTGTGGGAATGCTGGTGAGAGAGAGAGGGAGAGGGGAGAGGGTGTGGGAATGCTGGAGAGAGAGAGAGAGGGAGAGGGTGTGGGAATGGTGGTGAGAGAGGGGGGAGAGGGTGTGGGAATGCTGTTGAGAGAGGGAGATAAGGGGAGAGGGTGTGGGAATGCTGGTGAGAGAGAGAGAGAGAGAGAGGGTGTGGGAATGCTGGTGAGAGAGAGAGGGAGAGGGGAGAGGGTGTGGGAATGCTGGAGAGAGAGAGAGAGGGGATAGGCTGTGGGAATGTTGGTGAGAGAGAGAGAGAGAGAGAGAGGGTGTGGGAATGCTGGTGAGTGAGAGAGAGAGAGAGAGAGGGTGTGGGAATGCTGGTGAGAGAGAGAGAGAGAGAGAGAGAGAGAGGGAATGGGAATGCTGGAGAGAGAGAGAGAGAGGGGAGAGTGTGTGGGAATGCTGATGAGAGAGAGAGAGAGAGAGGGTGTGGGAATGCTGGTGAGAGAGAGAGAGAGAGAGAGAGGGTGTGGGAATGCTGGAGAGAGAGAGAGAGTGGAGAGGCTGTGGGAATGTTGGTGAGAGAGAGAGAGAGAGAGAGAGAGAGGGTGTGGGAATGCTGGTGAGAGAGAGAGAGAGAGAGAGAGAGAGAGAGAGGGTGTGCGAATGCTGGTGAGAGAGAGAGAGAGAGAGAGAGGGTGTGGGAATGCTGGAGAGAGAGAGAGAGGGGAGAAGCTGTGGGAATGTTGGTGAGAGAGAGAGAGAGAAAGAGAGAGGGTGTGGGAATTCTGGTGAGAGAAAGGGAGAGGGGAGAGAGTGTGGGAATGCTGGTGAGAGAGATTGGAGAGGGTGTGGGAATGCTGGTGAGAGAGAGGGAGGGGGAGAGGGTGTGGGAATGCTGTTGAGAGAGAGAGAGGGGGAGAGGGTGTGGTAATGCTGGTGAGAGAGAGAGAGGGGGAGAGGGTGTGGGAATGCTGGTGAGAGAGAGTGGAGAGGGTGTGGGAATGCTGGTGAGAGAGAGAGAGGGGGAGAGGGTGTGGGAATGCTGGTGAGAGAGAGAGAGGGGGAGAGGGTGTGGGAATGCTGGTGAGAGAGAGTGGACAGGGTGTGGGAATGCTGGTGAGAGAGGTTGGAGAGGGTGTGCGAATGCTGGTGAGAGAGAGAGAGGGAGAGGGTGTGGGAATGCTGGTGAGAGAGAGAGGGAGAGGGAGAGGGTGTGGGAATGCTGGTGAGAGAGAGAGAGAGAGAGGGAGAGGGTGTGGGAATGCTGGTGAGAGAGAGAGAGAAGGGGAGAGGGTGTGGGAATGCTGGTGAGAGAGAGAGAGAGAGGGTGTGGGAATGCTGGTGAGAGAGAGAGAGAAGGGGAGAGGGTGTGGGAATGCTGGTGAGAGAGAGAGAGAATGAGAAGGGGAGAGGGTGTGGGAATGCTGGTGAGAGAGAGAGAGAGGGGGAGAGAGAGGGAATGGGAATGCTGGAGAGAGAGAGAGAGAGAGGGGAGAGGGTGTGGGAATGCTGATGAGAGAGAGAGAGAGAGAGGGTGTGGGTATGCTAGTGAGAGAGAGAGAGAGAGAGAGGGTGTGGGAATGCTGGAGAGAGAGAGAGAGTGGAGAGGCTGTGGGAATGTTGGTGAGAGAGAGAGAGAGAGAGAGAGAGGGTGTGGGAATGCTGGTGAGAGAGAGAGAGATAGAGAGAGAGGGTGTGGGAATGCTGGTGAGAGAGAGAGAGAGAGGGTGTGCGAATGCTGGTGAGAGAGAGAGAGAGAGAGAGAGAGAGGGTGTGGGAATGCTGGAGAGAGAGAGAGAGGGGAGAAGCTGTGGGAATGTTGGTGAGAGAGAGAGAGAGAAAGAGAGAGGGTGTGGGAATTCTGGTGAGAGAGAGGGAGAGGGGAGAGGTTGTGGGAATGCTGGTGAGAGAGAGAGAGAGAGAGAGAGAGAGAGAGGGTGTGCGAATGCTGGTGAGAGAGAGAGAGAGAGAGAGAGGGTGTGGGAATGCTGGAGAGAGAGAGAGAGGGGAGAAGCTGTGGGAATGTTGGTGAGAGAGAGAGAGAGAAAGAGAGAGGGTGTGGGAATTCTGGTGAGAGAAAGGGAGAGGGGAGAGAGTGTGGGAATGCTGGTGAGAGAGATTGGAGAGGGTGTGGGAATGCTGGTGAGAGAGAGGGAGGGGGAGAGGGTGTGGGAATGCTGTTGAGAGAGAGAGAGGGGGAGAGGGTGTGGTAATGCTGGTGAGAGAGAGAGAGGGGGAGAGGGTGTGGGAATGCTGGTGAGAGAGAGTGGAGAGGGTGTGGGAATGCTGGTGAGAGAGAGAGAGGGGGAGAGGGTGTGGGAATGCTGGTGAGAGAGAGAGAGGGGGAGAGGGTGTGGGAATGCTGGTGAGAGAGAGTGGACAGGGTGTGGGAATGCTGGTGAGAGAGGTTGGAGAGGGTGTGCGAATGCTGGTGAGAGAGAGAGAGGGAGAGGGTGTGGGAATGCTGGTGAGAGAGAGAGAGAGAGGGAGAGGGTGTGGGAATGCTGGTGAGAGAGAGAGAGAGAGAGGGAGAGGGTGTGGGAATGCTGGTGAGAGAGAGAGAGAAGGGGAGAGGGTGTGGGAATGCTGGTGAGAGAGAGAGAGAGAGGGTGTGGGAATGCTGGTGAGAGAGAGAGAGAAGGGGAGAGGGTGTGGGAATGCTGGTGAGAGAGAGAGAGAATGAGAAGGGGAGAGGGTGTGGGAATGCTGGTGAGAGAGAGAGAGAGGGGGAGAGAGAGGGAATGGGAATGCTGGAGAGAGAGAGAGAGAGAGGGGAGAGGGTGTGGGAATGCTGATGAGAGAGAGAGAGAGAGAGGGTGTGGGAATGCTAGTGAGAGAGAGAGAGAGAGAGAGAGGGTGTGGGAATGCTGGAGAGAGAGAGAGAGTGGAGAGGCTGTGGGAATGTTGGTGAGAGAGAGAGAGAGAGAGAGAGAGGGTGTGGGAATGCTGGTGAGAGAGAGAGAGAGAGAGAGAGAGGGTGTGGGAATGCTGGTGAGAGAGAGAGAGAGAGGGTGTGCGAATGCTGGTGAGAGAGAGAGAGAGAGAGAGAGGGTGTGGGAATGCTGGAGAGAGAGAGAGAGGGGAGAAGCTGTGGGAATGTTGGTGAGAGAGAGAGAGAGAAAGAGAGAGGGTGTGGGAATTCTGGTGAGAGAGAGGGAGAGGGGAGAGGGTGTGGGAATGCTGGTGAGAGAGAGGGGAGAGGGTGTGGGAATGCTGGTGAGAGAGAGGGAGGGGGAGAGGGTGTGGGAATGCTGGAGAGAGAGAGAGAGGGGGAGAGGGTGTGGTAATGCTGGTGAGAGAGAGAGAGGGGGAGAGGGTGTGGGAATGCTGGTGAGAGAGAGTGGAGAGGGTGTGGGAATGCTGGTGAGAGAGAGAGAGGGGGAGAGGGTGTGGGAATGCTGGTGAGAGAGAGAGAGGGGGAGAGGGTGTGAGAATGCTGGTGAGAGAGAGTGGACAGGGTGTGGGAATGCTGGTGAGAGAGGTTGGAGAGGGTGTGGGAATGCTGGTGAGAGAGAGAGAGGGAGAGGGTGTGGGAATGCTGGTGAGAGAGAGAGAGAGAGGGAGAGGGTGTGGGAATGCTGGTGAGAGAGAGAGAGAGGGAGAGGGTGTGGGAATGCTGGTGAGAGAGAGAGAGAAGGGGAGAGGGTGTGGGAATGCTGGTGAGAGAGAGAGAGAGAGGGTGTGGGAATGCTGGTGAGAGAGAGAGAGAAGGGGATAGGGTGTGGGAATGCTGGTGAGAGAGAGAGAGAAGGGGAGAGGGTGTGGGAATGCTGGTGAGAGAGAGAGAGAATGAGAAGGGGAGAGGGTGTGGGAATGCTGGTGAGAGAGAGAGAGAGGGGGAGAGGGTGTGGGAATGCTGGTGAGAGAGAGAGAGAAGGGGAGAGGGTGTGGGAATGCTGGTGAGAGAGAGAGAGAGAGAAGGGGAGAGGGTGTGGGAATGCTGGTGAGAGAGAGAGAGAGGGGGAGAGGGTGTGGGAATGCTGGTGAGAGAGAGAGAGAGAGAGAGGGTGTGGGAATGTTGGTGAGAGAAAGAGAGAAGGGGAGAGGGTGTGGGAATGCTGGTGAGAGAGAGAGAGAAGGGGAGAGGGTGTGGGAATGCTGGTGAGAGAGAGAGAAGGGGAGAGGGTATGGGAATGCTGGTGAGAGAGAGAGAGAAGGGGAGAGGGTGTGGGAATGCTGGTGAGAGAGAGAGGGGGAGAGGGTGTGGGAATGCTGGTGAGAGAGGGGTGGAGAGGGTGTGGGAATGCTGGTGAGAGAGAGAGGGAGAGGGGAGAGGGTATGGGAATGCTGGAGAGAGAGAGAGAGGGGAGAGGGTGTGGGAATGCTGGTGAGAGATAGAGAGAGAGAGGCTAGAGGGTGTGGGAATGCTGGTGAGAGAGAGAGAGAGAGAGAGAGGGTGTGGGAATGCTGGTGAGAGAGAGAGAGAGGGAGTGGGTGTGGGAATGCTGGAGAGAGAGACAGTGATAGAGGGTGTGGGAATGCTGGTGAGAGAGAGAGAGAGGGAGAGGGTGTGGGAATGCTGGTGAGAGAGAGAGAGGGGAGAGGCTGTGGGAATGCAGGTGAGAGAGAGAGAGAGGGGGAGAGGGTGTGGGAATGCTGGTGAGAGAGAGAGAGGGGGAGAGGGTGTGGGAATGCTGGTGAGAGAGAGAGAGGGTGTGGGAATGTTTGTGAGAGAGAGAGAGATAGAGGGTGTGGGAATGCTGGTGAGAGAGAGAGAGAGAGGGGAGAGGGTGTGGGAATGCTGGTGAGAGAGAGAGAGAGAGAGAGAGGGTGTAGGAATGCTGGTGAGAGAGAGAGGGAGAGGGGAGAGGGTATGGGAATGCTGGTGATAGAGAGAGAGGGGAGAGGGTGTGGGAATGCTGGAAAGAGATAAAGAGAGAGAGGGGAGAGGGTGTGGGAATGCTGGAGAGAGAGAGAGAGGGGAGAGGGTGTGGGAATGCTGGTGAGAGAGAGAGAGAGGGTGTGGGTGTGGGAATGCTGGAGAGAGAGAGAGAGAGAGAGAGGGTGTGGGAATGCTGGTGAGAGAGACAGAGGGGGAGAGGGTGTGGGAATGGTGGTGAGAGAGAGAGAGGGGGTGAGGGTGTGGGAATGCCGGTGAGAGAGAGAGAGGGGGAGAGGGTGTGGGAATGTTTGTGAGAGAGAGAGAGAGGGAGAGGATGTGGGAATGCTGGTGAGAGAGAGAGAGAGAGGGGAGAGGGTGTGGGAATGCTGGTGAGAGAGAGAGAGAGAGAGGGTGTGGGAATGCTGGTGAGAGAGAGAGAGGGGGGAGAGGGTGTGGGAATGCTGGTGAGAGAGAGAGAGAGAGAGGGTGTGGGAATGTTGGTGAGAGAGAGAGAGAGGGGAGAGGGTGTGGGAAAGCTGGTGAGAGAGAGAGAGAAGGGTAGAGGGTGTGGAAAAGCTGGTGAGAGAGAGAGAGAGATAAGGGGAGAGGGTGTGGGAATGCTGGTGAGAGAGAGAGAGAGAGGGGAGAGGGCGTGGGAATGCTGGTGTGAGAGAGAGAGAGAGAGAAGGGGAGAGGGTGTGGGAATGCTGGTGAGAGAGAGAGAGAGAAGGGGAGAGGGTGTGGGAATGCTGGTGAGAGAGAAGGGGAGGGAGAGGGTGTGGGAATGCTGGTGAGAGAGAAGGGGAGTGTGTGGGAATGCTGGTGTGAGAGAGAGAGAGGGGAGAGGGTGTGGGAATGCTGGTGAGAGAGAGAGAGAGAAGGGGAGAGGGTGTGGGAATGCTGGTGAGAGAGAGAGAGAGAAAAGGGGAGAGGGAGTGGGAATGCTGGTGAGAGAGAAGGGGAGGGTGTGGGAATGCTGGTGAGAGAGAGAGAGAGGGAGTGGGTGTGGGAATGCTGGTGAGAGAGAGAGAGAGGGAGTGGGTGTGGGAATGCTGGTGAGAGAGAGAGAGAGAGAGGGTGTGGGAATGCTGGTGAGAGAGAGAGAGAGGGGAGAGGGTGTGGGAATGCTGGTGAGAGAGAGAGAAGGGGAGAGGGTGTGGGAAAGCTGGTGAGAGAGAGAGAGAGAGAAGGGGAGAGGGTGTGGGAATGCTGGTGAGAGAGAGAGAGAGAAGGGGAGAGGGTGTGGGAATGCTGGTGAGAGAGAGAGAGAGAGGGGAGAGGGTGTGGGAATGCTGGTGAGAGAGAGAGTGAGAGAGGGGAGAGGGTGTGGGATTGCTGGTGAGAGAGAGAGAGAGATAAGGGGAGAGGGTGTGGGAATGCTGGTGAGAGAGAGAGAGAGGGAGTGGGTGTGGGAATGCTGGAGAGAGAGACAGTGATAGAGGGTGTGGGAATGCTGGTGAGAGAGAGAGAGAGGGAGAGGGTGTGGGAATGCTGGTGAGAGAGAGAGAGGGGAGAGGCTGTGGGAATGCTTGTGAGAGAGAGAGAGAGGGGGAGAGTGTGTGGGAATGCTGGTGAGAGAGAGAGAGGGGAGAGGCTGTGGGAATGCTGGTGAGAGAGAGAGAGAGGGGGAGAGGGTGTGGGAATGCTGGTGAGAGAGAGAGAGGGTGTGGGAATGTTTGTGAGAGAGAGAGAGAGGGTGTGGGAATGCTGGTGAGAGAGAGAGAGAGAGGGGAGAGGGTGTGGGAATGCTGGTGAGAGAGAGAGAGAGAGAGAGAGGGTGTGGGAATGCTGGTGAGAGAGAGAGAGAGGGAGAGGGTGTGGGAATGCTGGTGAGAGATAGAGAGAGAGAGGGGAGAGGGTGTGGGAATGCTGGTGAGAGAGAGAGAGAGGGAGATGGTGTGGGAATGCTGGTGAGAGAGAGAGAGGGGAAAGGGTGTGGGAATGCTGGTGAGAGAGAGAGAGGGGGAGAGGGTGTGGGAATGCTGGTGAGAGACGGGGGGAGAGGGTGTGGGAATGCTGGTGAGAGAGAGAGAGATAGAGGGTGTGGGAATGCTGGTGAGAGAGAGAGAGAGAGGGGAGAGGGTGTGGGAATGCTGGTGAGAGAGAGAGAGAGAGAGAGGGTGTAGGAATGCTGGTGAGAGAGAGAGGGAGAGGGGAGAGGGTATGGGAATGCTGGTGATAGAGAGAGAGGGGAGAGGGTGTGGGAATGCTGGAAAGAGATAAAGAGAGAGAGGGGAGAGGGTGTGGGAATGCTGGAGAGAGAGAGAGAGGGGAGAGGGTGTGGGAATGCTGGTGAGAGAGAGAGAGAGGGAGTGGGTGTGGGAATGCTGGAGAGAGAGAGAGAGAGAGAGAGGGTGTGGGAATGCTGGTGAGAGAGAGAGAGGGAACAGGGTTTGGGAATGCTGGTGAGAGAGACAGAGGGGGAGAGGGTGTGGGAATGGTGGTGAGAGAGACAGAGGGGGTGAGGGTGTGGGAATGCCGGTGAGAGAGAGAGAGGGGGAGAGGGTGTGGGAATGTTTGTGAGAGAGAGAGAGAGGGAGAGGGTGTGGGAATGCTGGTGAGAGAGAGAGAGAGAGGGGAGAGGGTGTGGGAATGCTGGTGAGAGAGAGAGAGAGAGAGGGTGTGGGAATGCTGGTGAGAGAGAGAGAGGGGGGAGAGGGTGTGGGAATGCTGGTGAGAGAGAGAGAGAGAGAGGGTGTGGGAATGCTGGTGAGAGAGAGAGAGAGGGGAGAGGGTGTGGGAAAGCTGGTGAGAGAGAGAGAGAGGTAGAGGGTGTGGGAAAGCTGGTGAGAGAGAGAGAGAGAGGGGAGAGGGTGTGGGAATGCTGGTGAGAGAGAGAGAGAGAGGGGAGAGGGCCTGGGAATGCTGGTGTGAGAGAGAGAGAGAGAAGGGGAGAGGGTGTGGGAATGCTGGTGAGAGAGAGAGAGAGAAGGGGAGAGGGTGTGGGAATGCTGGTGAGAGAGAAGGGGAGGGAGAGGGTGTGGGAATGCTGGTGAGAGAGAAGGGGAGTGTGTGGGAATGCTGGTGTGAGAGAGAGAGAGGGGAGAGGGTGTGGGAATGCTGGTGAGAGAGAGAGAGAGAAGGGGAGAGGGTGTGGGAATGCTGGTGAGAGAGAGAGAGAGAAAAGGGGAGAGGGAGTGGGAATGCTGGTGAGAGAGAAGGGGAGGGTGTGGGAATGCTGGTGAGAGAGAGAGAGAGGGAGTGGGTGTGGGAATGCTGGTGAGAGAGAGAGAGAGGGAGTGGGTGTGGGAATGCTGGTGAGAGAGAGAGAGAAAGAGGGTGTGGGAATGCTGGTGAGAGAGAGAGAGAGGGGAGAGGGTGTGGGAATGCTGGTGAGAGAGAGAGAAGGGGAGAGGGTGTGGGAAAGCTGGTGAGAGAGAGAGAGAGAGAAGGGGAGAGGGTGTGGGAATGCTGGTGAGAGAGAGAGAGAGAAGGGGAGAGGGTGTGGGAATGCTGGTGAGAGAGAGAGAGAGAGGGGAGAGGGTGTGGGAATGCTGGTGAGAGAGAGAGTGAGAGAGGGGAGAGGGTGTGGGATTGCTGGTGAGAGAGAGAGAGAGATAAGGGGAGAGGGTGTGGGAATGCTGGTGAGAGAGAGAGAGAGGGGGAGAGGGTATGGGAATGCTGGTGAGAGACAGAGAGGGGGAGAGGGTGTGGGAATGCTGGTGAGAGAGAGAGAGACAGGGGGAGATGGTCTGGGAATACTGGTGAGAGAGAGAGAGAGGGTGTGGCAATGCTGGTGAGAGAGAGAGAGAGGGTGTGGGAATGCTGGTGAGAGAGAGAGAGGGGAGAGGGTGTGGGAATGCTGGTGAGAGAGAGTGGAGAGGGTGTGGGAATGCTGGTGAGAGAGAGAGAGAGAGAGGGGAGAGGGTGTGGGAATGCTGGTGAGAGAGATAGAGAGGGGGAGAGGGTGTGGGAATGCTGGTGAGAGAGATAGAGAGGGGGAGAGGGTGTGGGAATGCTGGTGAGAGAGAGTGGAGAGGGTGTGGGAATGCTGGTGAGAGAGAGAGAGAAGGGGAGAGGGTGTGTGAATGCTGGTGAGAGAGAGAGAGAGGGGGAGAGGGTGTGGGAATGCTGGTGAGAGAGAGAGAGAGAGAGGGTGTGGGAATGCTGGTGAGAGAGAGAGAGAGGGGGAGAGGGTGTGGGAATGCTGGTGAGAGAGAGAGAGAGGGGGAGAGGGTGTGGGAATGCTGGTGAGAGAGAGAGAGAGAGAGGGTGTGGGAATGCTGGTGAGAGAGAGAGAGAGAGAGAGAGGGTGTGGGAATGCTGGTGAGAGAGAGAGAGAGGGGAGAGGGTGTGGGAATGCTGGTGACAGAGGGAGGGGGGGAGAGGGTGTGGGAATACTGGTGAGAGAGGGAGGGGGGGAGAGGGTGTGGGAATGCTGGTGAGAGAGAGAGAGGGAGAGGGTGTGGGAATGCTGGTGAGAGAGAGAGAGAAGGGGAGAGGGTGTGGGAATGCTGGTGAGAGAGAGAGAGAAGGGGAGAGGGTGTGGGACTGCTGGTGAGAGAGAGAGAGAGAGAGGGTTTTGGGAATGCTGGTGAGAGAGAGAGAGAGGGGAGAGGGTGTGGGAATGCTGGTGAGAGAGAGAGAGAGAGGGTGTGGGAATGCTGGTGAGAGAGAGAGAGAGGGTGTGGGAATGCTGGTGAGAGAGAGAGAGAGAGGGTGTGGGAATGCTGGTGAGAGAGAGAGAGAGAGGGTGTGGGAATGCTGGTGAGAGAGAGAGAGAGGGGGAGAGGGTGTGGGAATGCTGGTGAGAGAGAGAGAGAAGGGGAGAGTGTGTGGGAATGCTGGTGAGAGAGAGAGAGAAGGGGAGAGGGTGTGGGAATGCTGGTGAGAGAGAGAGAGAGGGTGTGGGAATGCTGGTGAGAGATAGAGAGAGGGGGAGAGGGTGTGGGAATGCTGGTGAGAGAGAGAGAGAGGGTGTGGGAATGCTGGTGAGAGAGAGAGAGAGAGAGGGGGAGAGGGTGTGGGAATGCTGGTGAGAGAGGGAGAGAAGGGGAGAGGGTGTGGGAATGCTGGTGAGAGAGAGAGAGAGGGGGTGAGGGTGTGGGAATGCTGGTGAGAGAGGGAGAGAAGGGGAGAGGGTGTGGGAATGCTGGTGAGAGAGAGAGAGAGGGTGTGGGAATGCTGGTGAGAGAGAGAGAGAGGGGGAGAGGGTGTGGGAATGCTGGTGAGAGAGAGAGAGATAGAGGGGAGAGGGTGTGGGAATGCTGGTGAGAGAGACAGCGAGGGGAGACGGTGTGGGAATGCTGGTGAGAGAGAGAGAGGGTGTGGGAATGTTTGTGTGAGAGAGAGAGAGGGAGAGGGTGTGGAAATGCTGGTGAGAGAGAGAGAGAGGGGAGAGGGTGTGGGAATGCTGGTGAGAGAGAGAGAGAGAGGGTGTGGGAAAGCTGGTGAGAGAGAGAGAGAGGGGAGAGGGTGTGGGAAAGCTGGTGAGAGAGAGAGAGAGGGGAGAGGGTGTGGGAAAGCTGGTGAGAGAGAGAGAGAGATAAGGGGAGAGGGTGTGGGAATGCTGGTGAGAGAGAGAGAGAGAGGGGAGAGGGCCTGGGAATGCTGGTGTGAGAGAGAGAGAGAGAGTTGGGGAGAGGGTGTGGGAATGCTGGTGAGAGAGAGAGAGAGAGAAGGGGAGAGGGTGTGGGAATGCTGGTGAGAGAGGGGAGTGTGTGGGAATGCTGGTGTGAGAGAGAGAGAGGGGAGAGGGTGTGGGAATGCTGGTGAGAGAGAAGGGGAGGGTGTGGGAATGCTGGTGAGAGAGAGAGAGAGAGAGAAGGGGAGAGTGTGTGGGAATGCTGGTGAGAGAGAGATTGAGAGAAGGGGAGAGGGAGTGGGAATGCTGGTGAGAGAGAAGGGGAGGGTGTGGGAATGCTGGTGAGAGAGAGAGAGAGGGAGCGGGTGTGGGAATGCTGGTGAGAGAGAGAGAGAGGGAGTGGGTGTGGGAATGCTGGTGAGAGAGAGAGAGAGAGAGAGGGTGTGGGAATGCTGGTGAGAGAGAGAGAGAGGGGAGAGGGTGTGGGAATGCTGGTGAGAGAGAGAGAGAAGGGGAGAGGGTGTGGGAAAGCTGGTGAGAGAGAGAGAGAGAGAGAAGGGGAGAGGGTGTGGGAATGCTGGTGAGAGAGAGAGAGAGAAGGGGAAAGGGTGTGGGAATGCTGGTGAGAGAGAGAGAAGGGAGAGGGAATGGGAATGCTGGTGAGAGAGAGAGAGAGGGGAGGGTGTGGGAATGCTGGTGAGAAAGACGGGGAGAGGGTGTGGGAATGCTGGTGAGAGAGAGAGAGAAGAGAGGGTGTGGGAATGCTGGTGAGAGAGAGAGAGGAGAGGGTGTGGGAATGCTGGTGAGAGAGAGAGAGGGGAGGGTGTGGGAATGCTGGTGAGAGAGAGAGAGAGGGGAGGGTGTGGGAATGCTGGTGAGAGATGGGGAGAGGGAGTGGGAATGCTGGTGTGAGAGAAAGAGAGGGGAGGGTGTGGGAATGTTGGTGAGAGAGAGAGAGAGAGGGGAGAGGGTGTGGGAATGCTGGTGAGAGAGAGAGAGAGAGAGGGGAGTGGGTGTGGGAATGCTGGTGAGAGAGAGAGAGAGAGGGGAGAGGGTGTGGGAATGCTGGGGAGAGAGAGAGAGTGAGAGAGGGGAGAGGGTGTGGGAATGCTGGTGAGAGAGAGAGAGAGGGGAAAGGGTGTGGGAATGCTGGTGAGAGAGAGAGAGAGAGAGGGGAGTGGGTGTGGGAATGCTCGTGAGAGAGAGAGAGAGAGAGGGGAGAGGGTGTGGAAATGCTGGAGAGAGAGAGATAGAGAGGGAGGGTGTGGGAATGCTGGTGAGAGAGAGAGAGAGGGGAGAGGGTGTGGGAATGCTGGTGAGAGAGAAGGGGAGGGTGTGGGAATGCTGGTGAGAGAGAGAGAGGGGAGGGTGTGGGAATGCTGGAGAGAGAGAGAGAGAGAGAGGGAGAGGGTGTGGGAATGCTGGTGAGAGAGAGAGAGGTTAGGGTGTGGGAATGCTGCTGAGAGAGAGAGGGGAGAGTGTGTGGGAAAGCAGGTGAGAGATGGGGAGAGTGTGTGGGAATGCTGGTGAGAGAGAGAGCGGAGGGTGTGGGAATGCTGGTGAGAGAGAGGGAAGAGGGTGTGGGAATGCTGGTGAGAGAGAGAGGGGGAGAGGGTGTGGGAATGCTGGTGAGAGATGGGGAGAGGGTGTGGGAATGCTGGTGAGAGAGAGAGGGGAGGGTGTGGGAATGCAGGAGAGAGAGAGAGGGGAGGGTGTGGGAATGCTGGTGAGAGAGAGAGGGAGAGGGTGTGGGAATGCTGGTGAGAGAGAGAGAGAATGAGAGGGTGTGGGAATGCTGGTGAGAGAGAGTGAGAATGAGAGGGTGTGGGAATGCTGGTGAGAGAGGGGGAGAGGGTGTGGGAATGCTGGTGAGAGAGAGAGAAGGGGAAAGGGTGTGTGAATGCTGGTGCGAGAGAGAGAAGGGGAAAGGGTGTGGGAATGCTGGTGAGAGAGAGAGAAGGGAGAGGGTGTGGGAATGCTGGTGAGAGAGAGCGAAGGGAGAGGGTGTGGGAATGCTGGTGAGAGAGAAGGGGAGGGTGTGGGAATGCTGGTGAGAGAGAGAGAGAGGGAGAGGGTGTGGGAATGCTGGTGAAAGAGAGAGAGAGGGAGTGGGTGTGGGAATGCTGGTGAGAGAGAGAGAGGGGAGGGTGTGGGAAAGCTGGTGAGAGAGAGAGAGAGAGAGAAGGGGAGAGGGTGTGGGAATGCTGGTGAGAGAGAGAGAGAGAAGGGGAAAGGGTGTGGGAATGCTGGTGAGAGAGAGAGAGAGGGGAGGGTGTGGGAATGCTGGTGAGAAAGACGGGGAGAGGGTGTGGGAATGCTGGTGAGAGAGAGAGAGAAGAGAGGGTGTGGGAATGCTGGTGAGAGAGAGAGAGGAGAGGGTGTGGGAATGCTGGTGAGAGAGAGAGAGGGGAGGGTGTGGGAATGCTGGTGAGAGAGAGAGAGAGGGGAGGGTGTGGGAATGCTGGTGAGAGATGGGGAGAGGGTGTGGGAATGCTGGTGTGAGAGAAAGAGAGGGGAGGGTGTGGGAATGTTGGTGAGAGAGAGAGAGAGAGGGGAGAGGGTGTGGGAATGCTGGAGAGAGAGAGAGAGAGATGGGAGTGGGTGTGGGAATGCTGGTGAGAGAGAGAGAGAGAGGGGAGAGGGTGTGGGAATGCTGGGGAGAGAGAGAGAGTGAGAGAGGGGAGAGGGTGTGGGAATGCTGGTGAGAGAGAGAGAGAGGGGAAAGGGTGTGGGAATGCTGGTGAGAGAGAGAGAGAGAGAGGGGAGTGGGTGTGGGAATGCTCGTGAGAGAGAGAGAGAGAGAGGGGAGAGGGTGTGGAAATGCTGGAGAGAGAGAGATAGAGAGGGAGGGTGTGGGAATGCTGGTGAGAGAGAGAGAGAGGGGAGAGGGTGTGGGAATGCTGGTGAGAGAGAAGGGGAGGGTGTGGGAATGCTGGTGAGAGAGAGAGAGGGGAGGGTGTGGGAATGCTGGAGAGAGAGAGAGAGAGAGAGGGAGAGGGTGTGGGAATGCTGGTGAGAGAGAGAGAGGTTAGGGTGTGGGAATGCTGCTGAGAGAGAGAGGGGAGAGTGTGTGGGAAAGCAGGTGAGAGATGGGGAGAGTGTGTGGGAATGCTGGTGAGAGAGAGAGCGGAGGGTGTGGGAATGCTGGTGAGAGAGAGGGAAGAGGGTGTGGGAATGCTGGTGAGAGAGAGAGGGGGAGAGGTGTGGGAATGCTGGTGAGAGATGGGGAGAGGGGTGTGGGAATGCTGGTGAGAGAGAGAGGGGAGGGTGTGGGAATGCAGGAGAGAGAGAGAGGGGAGGGTGTGGGAATGCTGGTGAGAGAGAGAGGGAGAGGGTGTGGGAATGCTGGTGAGAGAGAGAGAGAATGAGAGGGTGTGGGAATGCTGGTGAGAGAGAGTGAGAATGAGAGGGTGTGGGAATGCTGTTGAGAGAGGGGGAGAGGGTGTGGGAATGCTGGTGAGAGAGAGAGAAGGGGAAAGGGTGTGTGAATGCTGGTGAGAGAGAGAGAAGGGGAAAGGGTATGGGAATGCTGGTGAGAGAGAGAGAAGGGAGAGGGTGTGGGAATGCTGGTGAGAGAGAGCGAAGGGAGAGGGTGTGGGAATGCTGGTGAGAGAGAAGGGGAGGGTGGGGGAATGCTGGTGAGAGAGAGAGAGAGAGAAGGGGAGGGTGTGGGAATGCTGGTGAGAGAGAGAGAGAGAGGGAGTGGGTGTGGGAATGCTGGTGAAAGAGAGAGAGAGGGAGTGGGTGTGGGAATGCTGGTGAGAGAGAGAGGGGAGGGTGTGGGAATGCTGGTGAGAGAGAGAGAGAGGGGAGGGTGTGGGAATGTTGGTGAGAGAGAGAGAGAGAGAGAGAGGGGAGAGGGTGTGAGAATGCTGGTGAGAGAGAGAGAGAGAGAGAGGAGTGGGTGTGGGAATGCTGGTGAGAGAGAGAGAGAGAGAGGGGAGAGGGTGTGGGAATGCTGGTGAGAGAGAGAGAGAGAGAGGCGAGTGGGTGTGGGAATGCTGGTGAGAGAGAGAGAGAGAGAGAGAGAGAGGGGAGTGGGTGTGGGAATGCTGGTGGGAGAGAGTGAGAGAGAGGGGAGTGGGTGTGGGAATGCTGGTGAGAGAGAGAGAGGGGAGAGGGTGTGGGAATGCTGGAGAGAGAGAGAGAGAGAGAGGGAGGGTGTGGGAATGCTGGAGAGAGAGAGAGAGGGGAGGGTGTGGGAATGCTGGTGAGAGAGAGAGGGGAGGGTGTGGGAATGCTGGTGAGAGAGAGAGAGGGGAGGGTGTGGGAATGCTGGAGAGAGAGAGAGAGATAGGTAGAGGGTGTGGGAATGCTGGTGAGAGAGAGAGAGGTTAGGGTGTGGGAATGCTGCTGAGAGAGAGAGGGGAGAGTGTGTGGGAATGCAGGTGAGAGTTGGGGAGATGGTGTGGGAATGCTGGTGAGAGAGAGAGCGGAGGGTGTGGGAATGCTAGTGAGAGACAGAGGGGAGGGTGTGGGAATGCTGGTGAGAGATGGGGAGAGGGTGTGGGAATGCTGGTGAGAGAGGGGGAGAGGGTGTGGGAATGCTGGTGAGAGAGAGAGAAGGGGAAAGGGTGTGGGAATGCTGGTGAGAGAGAGAGAAGGGGAAAGGGTGTGGGAATGCTGGTGAGAGAGAGAGAAGGGAGAGGGTGTGGGAATGCTGGTGAGAGAGAGAGAGAGGGGAGGGTGTGGGAATGCTGGTGAGAGAGAAGGTGAGAGGGTGTGGGAATGCTGGTGAGAGAGAGAGAGAGGAGAGGGTGTGGGAATGCTGGTGAGAGAGAGAGAGGAGAGGGTGTGGGAATGCTGGTGAGAGAGAGAGAGGGGAGGGTGTGGGAATGCTGGTGAGAGACAGAGAGAGGGGAGGGTGTGGGAATGCTGGTGAGAGATGGGGAGAGGGTGTGGGAATGCTGGTGTGAGAGAAAGAGAGGGGAGGGTGTGGGAATGTTGGTGAGAGAGAGAGAGAGAGGGGAGAGGGTGTGGGAATGCTGGTGAGAGAGAGAGAGAGACAGGGGAGTGGGTGTGGGAATGCTGGTGAGAGAGAGAGAGAGAGGGGAGAGGGTGTGGGAATGCTGGGGAGAGAGAGAGAGTGAGAGAGGGGAGAGGGTGTGGGAATGCTGGTGAGAGAGAGAGAGAGGGGAAAGGGTGTGGGAATGCTGGTGAGAGAGAGAGAGAGGTAGGGGAGTGGGTGTGGGAATGCTCGTGAGAGAGAGAGAGAGAGAGGGGAGAGGGTGTGGAAATGCTGGAGAGAGAGAGATAGAGAGGGAGGTTGTGGGAATGCTGGTGAGAGAGAGAGAGAGAGGGGAGAGGGTGTGGGAATGCTGGTGAGAGAGAAGGGGTGGGTGTGGGAATGCTGGTGAGAGAGAGAGAGGGGAGGGTGTGGGAATGCTGGAGAGAGAGAGAGAGAGAGAGGGAGAGGGTGTGGGAATGCTGGTGAGAGAGAGAGAGGTTAGGGTGTGGGAATGCTGCTGAGAGAGAGAGGGGAGAGTGTGTGGGAATGCAGGTGAGAGATGGGGAGAGTGTGTGGGAATGCTGGTGAGAGAGAGAGCGGAGGGTGTGGGAATGCTGGTGAGAGAGAGGGAAGAGGGTGTGGGAATGCTGGTGAGAGAGAGAGGGGGAGAGGGTGTGGGAATGCTGGTGAGAGATGGGGAGAGGTTGTGGGAATGCTGGTGAGAGAGAGAGGGGAGGGTGTGGGAATGCAGGAGAGAGAGAGAGGGGAGGGTGTGGGAATGCTGGTGAGAGAGAGAGGGAGAGGGTGTGGGAATGATGGTGAGAGAGAGAGAGAATGAGAGGGTGTGGGAATGATGGTGAGAGAGAGTGAGAATGAGAGGGTGTGGGAATGCTGTTGAGAGAGGGGGAGAGGGTATGGGAATGCTGGTGAGAGAGAGAGAAGGGGAAAGGGTGTGTGAATGCTGGTGAGAGAGAGAGAAGGGGAAAGGGTGTGGGAATGCTGGTGAGAGAGAGAGAAGGGAGAGGGTGTGGGAATGCTGGTGAGAGAGAAGGGGAGGGTGTGGGAATGCTGGTGAGAGAGAGAGAGAGAGAAGGGGAGAGTGTGTGGGAATGCTGGTGAGAGAGAAGGGGAGGGTGTGGGAATGCTGGTGAGAGAGAGAGAGAGGGAGTGGGTGTGGGAATGCTGGTGAGAGAGAGAGAGGGGAGGGTGTGGGAATGCTGGTGAGAGAGAAGGGGAGGGTGTGGGAATGCTGGTGAGAGAGAGAGAGAGAGAAGGGGAGAGTGTGTGGGAATGCTGGTGAGAGAGAAGGGGAGGGTGTGGGAATGCTGGTGAGAGAGAGAGAGAGGGAGTGGGTGTGGGAATGCTGGTGAAAGAGAGAGAGAGGGAGTGGGTGTGGGAATGCTGGTGAGAGAGAGAGAGGGGAGGGTGTGGGAATGCTGGTGAGAGAGAGAGAGAGGGGAGGGTGTGGGAATGTTGGTGAGAGAGAGAGAGAGAGAGAGGGGAGAGGGTGTGAGAATGCTGGTGAGAGAGAGAGAGAGAGAGGGGAGTGGGTGTGGGAATGCTGGTGAGAGAGAGAGAGAGAGAGGGGAGAGGGTGTGGGAATGCTGGTGAGAGAGAGAGAGAGAGAGGCGAGTGGGTGTGGGAATGCTGGTGAGAGAGAGAGAGAGAGAGAGAGAGGGGAGTGGGTGTGGGAATGCTGGTGGGAGAGAGTGAGAGAGAGGGGAGTGGGTGTGGGAATGCTGGTGAGAGAGAGAGAGGGGAGAGGGTGTGGGAATGCTGGAGAGAGAGAGAGAGAGAGAGGGAGGGTGTGGGAATGCTGGAGAGAGAGAGAGAGGGGAGGGTGTGGGAATGCTGGTGAGAGAGAGAGGGGAGGTTGTGGGAATGCTGGTGAGAGAGAGAGAGGGGAGGGTGTGGGAATGCTGGAGAGAGAGAGAGAGATAGGTAGAGGGTGTGGGAATGCTGGTGAGAGAGAGAGAGGTTAGGGTGTGGGAATGCTGCTGAGAGAGAGAGGGGAGAGTGTGTGGGAATGCAGGTGAGAGTTGGGGAGATGGTGTGGGAATGCTGGTGAGAGAGAGAGCGGAGGGTGTGGGAATGCTAGTGAGAGACAGAGGGGAGGGTGTGGGAATGCTGGTGAGAGATGGGGAGAGGTTGTGGGAATGCTGGTGAGAGAGGGGGAGAGGGTGTGGGAATGCTGGTGAGAGAGAGAGAAGGGGAAAGGGTGTGGGAATGCTGGTGAGAGAGAGAGAAGGGGAAAGGGTGTGGGAATGCTGGTGAGAGAGAGAGAAAGGAGAGGGTGTGGGAATGCTGGTGAGAGAGAGAGAGAGGGGAGGGTGTGGGAATGCTGGTGAGAGAGAAGGGGAGAGGGTGTGGGAATGCTGGTGAGAGAGAGAGAGAGGAGAGGGTGTGGGAATGCTGGTGAGAGAGAGAGAGGAGAGGGTGTGGGAATGCTGGTGAGAGAGAGAGAGGGGAGGGTGTGGGAATGCTGGTGAGAGAGAGAGAGAGGGGAGGGTGTGGGAATGCTGGTGAGAGATGGAGAGAGGGTGTGGGAATGCTGGTGTGAGAGAAAGAGAGGGGAGGGTGTGGGAATGTTGGTGAGAGAGAGAGAGAGAGAGGAGAGGGTGTGGGAATGCTGGTGAGAGAGAGAGAGAGAGAGGGGAGTGGGTGTGGGAATGCTGGTGAGAGAGAGAGAGGGGAGAGGGTGTGGGAATGCTGGGGAGAGAGAGAGAGTGAGAGAGGGGAGAGGGTGTGGGAATGCTGGTGAGAGAGAGAGAGTGGGGAAAGGGTGTGGGAATGCTGGTGAGAGAGAGAGAGAGGTAGGGGAGTGGGTGTGGGAATGCTCGTGAGAGAGAGAGAGAGAGGGGAGAGGGTGTGGAAATGCTGGAGAGAGAGAGATAGAGAGGGGAGAGGGTGTGGGAATGCTGGTGAGAGAGAGAGAGAGGGGAGAGGGTGTGGGAATGCTGGTGAGAGAGAAGGGGTGGGTGTGGGAATGCTGGTGAGAGAGAGAGAGGGGATGGTGTTGGAATGCTGGAGAGAGAGAGAGAGAGAGAGGGAGAGGGTGTGGGAATGCTGGTGAGAGAGAGAGAGGTTAGGGTGTGGGAATGCTGCTGAGAGAGAGAGGGGAGAGTGTGTGGGAATGCAGGTGAGAGATGGGGAGAGTGTGTGGGAATGCTGGTGAGAGAGAGAGCGGAGGGTGTGGGAATGCTGGTGAGAGAGAGGGAAGAGGGTGTGGGAATGCTGGTGAGAGAGAGAGGGGGAGAGGGTGTGGGAATGCTGGTGAGAGATGGGGAGAGGGTGTGGGAATGCTGGTGAGAGAGAGAGGGGAGGGTGTGGGAATGCAGGAGAGAGAGAGAGGGGAGGGTGTGGGAATGCTGGTGAGAGAGAGAGGGAGAGGGTGTGGGAATGATGGTGAGAGAGAGAGAGAATGAGAGGGTGTGGGAATGCTGGTGAGAGAGAGTGAGAATGAGAGGGTGTGGGAATGCTGGTGAGAGAGGGGGAGAGGGTGTGGGAATGCTGGTGAGAGAGAGAGAAGGGGAAAGGGTGTGTGAATGCTGGTGAGAGAGAGAGAAGGGGAAAGGGTGTGGGAATGCTGGTGAGAGAGAGAGAAGGGAGAGGGTGTGGGAATGCTGGTGAGAGAGAGCGAAGGGAGAGGGTGTGGGAATGCTGGTGAGAGAGAAGGGGAGGGTGTGGGAATGCTGGTGAGAGAGAGAGAGAGAGAAGGGGAGAGTGTGTGGGAATGCTGGTGAGAGAGAAGGGGAGGGTGTGGGAATGCTGGTGAGAGAGAGAGAGAGTGAGTGGGTGTGGGAATGCTGGTGAAAGAGAGAGAGAGGGAGTGGGTGTGGGAATGCTGGTGAGAGAGAGAGCGGGGAGGGTGTGGGAATGCTGGTGAGAGAGAGAGAGAGGGGAGGGTGTGGGAATGTTGGTGAGAGAGAGAGAGAGAGAGAGGGGAGAGGGTGTGAGAATGCTGGTGAGAGAGAGAGAGAGAGAGGGGAGTGGGTGTGGGAATGCTGGTGAGAGAGAGAGAGAGAGAGGCGAGTGGGTGTGGGAATGCTGGTGAGAGAGAGAGAGAGAGAGAGAGAGAGGGGAGTGGATGTGGGAATGCTGGTGAGAGAGAGTGAGAGAGAGGGGAGTGGGTGTGGGAATGCTGGTGAGAGAGAGAGAGGGGAGAGGGTGTGGGAATGCTGGAGAGAGATAGAGAGAGAGAGAGAGGGAGGGTGTGGGAATGCTGGAGAGAGAGAGAGAGGGGAGGGTGTGGGAATGCTGGTGAGAGAGAGAGGGGAGGGTGTGGGAATGCTGGTGAGAGAGAGAGAGGGGAGGGTGTGGGAATGCTGGAGAGAGAGAGAGAGATAGGTAGAGGGTGTGGGAATGCTGGTGAGAGAGAGAGAGGTTAGGGTGTGGGAATGCTGCTGAGAGAGAGAGGGGAGAGTGTGTGGGAATGCAGGTGAGAGTTGGGGAGATGGTGTGGGAATGCTGGTGAGAGAGAGAGAGAGAGAGGGGAGTGGGTGTGGGAATGCTAGTGAGAGACAGAGGGGAGGGTGTGGGAATGCTGGTGAGAGATGGGGAGAGGGTGTGGGAATGCTGGTGAGAGAGAGAGAGAGGGAGAGGGTGTGGGAATGCTGGTGAGAGAGGGGGAGAGGGTGTGGGAATGCTGGTGAGAGAGAGAGAAGGGGAAAGGGTGTGGGAATGCTGGTGAGAGAGAGAGAAGGGGAAAGGGTGTGGGAATGCTGGTGAGAGAGAGAGAAGGGAGAGGGTGTGGGAATGCTGGTGAGAGAGAGAGAGAGGGGAGGGTGTGGGAATGCTGGTGAGAGAGAAGGGGAGAGGGTGTGGGAATGCTGGTGAGAGAGAGAGAGAGGAGAGGGTGTGGGAATGCTGGTGAGAGAGAGAGAGGAGAGGGTGTGGGAATGCTGGTGAGAGAGAGAGAGGGGAGGGTGTGGGAATGCTGGTGAGAGAGAGAGAGAGGGGAGGGTGTGGGAATGCTGGTGAGAGATGGGGAGAGGTGTGGGAATGCTGGTGTGAGAGAAAGAGAGGGGAGGGTGTGGGAATGTTGGTGAGAGAGAGAGAGAGAGGGGAGAGGGTGTGGGAATGCTGTTGAGAGAGAGAGAGAGAGAGAGGGGAGTGGGTGTGGGAATGCTGGTGAGAGAGAGAGAGAGAGGGGAGAGGGTGTGGGAATGCTGGTGAGAGAGAGAGAGAGAGAGGGGAGTGGGTGTGGGAATGCTGGTGAGAGAGAGAGAGAGAGGGGAGAGGGAGTGGGAATGCTGGGTAGAGAGAGAGAGAGAGAGAGAGAGGGGAGAGGGTGTGGGAATGCTGGTGAGAGAGAGAGAGAGGGGAGAGGGT
The DNA here is from genome assembly GCF_017639515.1 of Carcharodon carcharias. Classification (NCBI taxonomy): domain Eukaryota; kingdom Metazoa; phylum Chordata; class Chondrichthyes; order Lamniformes; family Lamnidae; genus Carcharodon; species Carcharodon carcharias. The sequence continues at coordinate 11,346,830 of NC_054478.1, read as the reverse complement.
GTGGGAATGCTGGTGAGAGAGAGAGAGAGAGAGGGGAGTGGGTGTGGGAATGCTCGTGAGAGAGAGAGAGAGAGAGGGGAGAGGGTGTGGAAATGCTGGAGAGAGAGAGATAGAGAGGGAGGGTGTGGGAATGCTGGTGAGAGAGAGAGAGAGGGGAGAGGGTGTGGGAATGCTGGTGAGAGAGAAGGGGAGGGTGTGGGAATGCTGGTGAGAGAGAGAGAGGGGAGGGTGTGGGAATGCTGGAGAGAGAGAGAGAGAGAGAGGGAGAGGGTGTGGGAATGCTGGTGTGAGAGAAAGAGAGGGGAGGGTGTGGGAATGTTGGTGAGAGAGAGAGAGAGAGGGGAGAGGGTGTGGGAATGCTGTTGAGAGAGAGAGAGAGAGAGAGGGGAGTGGGTGTGGGAATGCTGGTGAGAGAGAGAGAGAGAGGGGAGAGGGTGTGGGAATGCTGGTGAGAGAGAGAGAGAGAGAGGGGAGTGGGTGTGGGAATGCTGGTGAGAGAGAGAGAGAGGGGAGAGGGTGTGGGAATGCTGGTGAGAGAGAGAGAGAGAGGGGAGAGGGTGTGGGAATGCTGGGTAGAGAGAGAGAGAGAGAGAGAGAGAGGGGAGAGGGTGTGGGAATGCTGGTGAGAGAGAGAGAGAGGGGAGAGGGTGTGGGAATGCTGGTGAGAGAGAGAGAGAGAGAGGGGAGTGGGTGTGGGAATGCTCGTGAGAGAGAGAGAGAGAGAGGGGAGAGGGTGTGGAAATGCTGGAGAGAGAGAGATAGAGAGGGAGGGTGTGGGAATGCTGGTGAGAGAGAGAGAGAGGGGAGAGGGTGTGGGAATGCTGGTGAGAGAGAAGGGGAGGGTGTGGGAATGCTGGTGAGAGAGAGAGAGGGGAGGGCGTGGGAATGCTGGAGAGAGAGAGAGAGAGAGAGAGGGAAGAGGGTGTGGAATGCTGGTGAGAGAGAGAGAGGTTAGGGTGTGGGAATGCTGCTGAGAGAGAGAGGGGAGAGTGTGTGGGAATGCAGGTGAGGAGATGGGGAGAGTGTGTGGGAATGCTGTGTGAGAGAGAGAGCGGAGGGTGTGGAATGCTGGTGAGAGAGAGAGGGAAGAGTGTGTGGGATGCTGGTGAGAGAGAGAGGGGGAGAGGGTGTGGGAATGCTGGTGAGAGATGGGGAGAGGGTGTGGGAATGCTGGTGAGAGAGAGGGGAGGGTGTGGAATGCAGAGAGAGAGTGGTGAGAGGGGGAGAGGGTGTGGGAATGCTGGTGAGAGAGAGAGAAGGGGTAAGGGTGTGGGAATGCTGGTGAGAGAGAGAGAAGGGGAAAGGGTGTGGGAATGCTGGTGAGAGAGAGAGAAGGGAGAGGGTGTGGGAATGCTGGTGAGAGAGAGCGAAGGGAGAGGGTGTGGGAATGCTGGTGAGAGAGAGAGAGAGTGGAGGGTGTGGGAATGCTGGTGAGAGTGAAGGGCAGAGGGTGTGGGAATGCTGGTGAGAGAGAAGGGGGAGAGGGTGTGGGAAGGCTGGTGAGAGAGAGAGAGAGGGGAGGGTGTGGGAATGCTGGTGAGAGAGAGAGAGAGGGGAGGGTGTGGGAATGCTGGTGAGAGAGAGAGGGAGTGGGTGTGGGAATGCTGGTGAGAGAGAGAGGGAGAGGGTGTGGGAATGCTGGTGAGAGAGAGAGGGAGAGGGTGTGGGAATGCTGGTGAGAGAGAGGGGAGAGGGTGTGGGAATGCTGGTGAGAGATGGGGAAAGGGTGTGGAATGCTGGTGAGAGAGAGAGGGGAGGGTGTGGGAATGCAGGAGAGAGAGAGAGGGGAGGGTGTGGGAATGCTGGTGAGAGAGAGAGGGAGAGGGTGTGGGAATGCTGGTGAGAGAGAGAGAGAATGAGACGGTTTGGGAATGCTGGTGAGAGAGAGTGAGAATGAGAGGGTGTGGGAATGCTGGTGAGAGGGGGAGAGGGTGTGGGAATGCTGGTGAGAGAGAGAGAAGGGGAAAGGGTGTGGGAATGCTGGTGAGAGAGAGAGAAGGGGAAAGGGTGTGGGAATGCTGGTGAGAGAGAGAGAAGGGAGAGGGTGTGGGAATGCTGGTGAGAGAGAGCGAAGGGAGAGGGTGTGGGAATGCTGGTGAGAGAGAGAGAGAGTGGAGGGTGTGGGAATGCTGGTGAGAGTGAAGGGCAGAGGGTGTGGGAATGCTGGTGAGAGAGAAGGGGGAGAGGGTGTGGGAAGGCTGGTGAGAGAGAGAGAGAGGGGAGGGTGTGGGAATGCTGGTGAGAGAGAGAGAGAGGGGAGGGTGTGGGAATGCTGGTGAGAGAGAGAGAGAGGGGAGGGTGTGGGAATGCTGGTGAGAGAGAGAGAGAGGGGAGGGTGTGGGAATGCTGGTGAGAGAGAAAGAGAGGGGAGGGTGTGGGAATGCTGGTGAGAGATGGGGAGAGGGTGTGGGAATGCTGGTGTGAGAGAAAGAGAGGGGAGGGTGTGGGAATGCTGGTGAGAGATGGGGAGAGGGTGTGGGAATGCTGGTGTGTGAGAGAGAGGGGAGAGTGTGTGGGAATGCTGGTGAGAGAGAAAGAGAGGGGAGGGTGTGGGAATGCTGGTGAGAGATGGGGAGAGGGTGTGGGAATGCTGGTGTGAGAGAGAGTGAGGGGAGAGGGTTGCGAATGCTGGTGAGAGAGAGAGAGAGGGAGAGGGTGTGGGAATGCTGGTGAGAGAGAAAGAGAGGGGAGGGTGTGGGAATGCTGGTGAGAGAGAGAGAAGGGAGAGGGTGTGGGAATGCTGGTGAGAGAGAGAGAGAGGGAGAGGGTGTGGGAATGCTGGTGAGAGAGAAGGGGAGGGTGTGGGAATGCTGGTGAGAGAGAGAGAGGGGAGAGGGTGTGGGAATGCTGGAGAGAGATGGGGAGAGGGTGTGGGAATGCTGGTGAGAGAGAGAGGGAGGGAGAGGGTGTGGGAATGCTGGTGAGAGAGAGAGAGTGGAGGGTGTGGGAATGATGGTGAGAGAGAGAGAGAGGGAGAGTTTGTGGGAATGCTGGTGAGAGAGGGAGAGAGGGTGTGGGAATGCTGGTGAGAGAGAAGGGGAGGGTGTGGGAATGCTGGTGAGAGAGAGAGAGAGGGAGAGGGTGTGGGAATGCTGGTGAGAGAGAAGGGGAGGGTGTGGGAATGCTGGTGAGAGAGAGAGAGAGGGAGAGGGTGTGGGAATGGTGGTGAGAGAGAAGAGGAGGGTGTGGGAATGCTGGTGAGAGAGAGAGAGAGGGAGAGGGTGTGGGAATGCTGGTGAGAGAGAGAGAGGGAGAGGGTGTGGGAATGCTGGTGTGAGAGAGAGAGAGGGAGAGGGTGTGGGAATGCTGGTGTGAGAGAGAGAGAGAGAGAGGGTGTGGGTATGCTGGTGAGAGAGAGAGCGAGGGAGAGGGTGTGTGAATGCTGGTGAGAGAGAAGGAGAGGGTTGGGAATGTTGGTGTGAGAGAGAGAGCGGGAGAGGGTGTGGGAATGCTGGTGAGAGAGAGAGAGAGGGGGAGTGGGTGTGGGAATGCTGGTGAGAGAGAGAGAGAGGGAGAGGGTGTGGGAATGCTGGTGAGAGAGAGAGGGGAGGGTGTGGGAATGCAGGAGAGAGAGAGAGGGGAGGGTGTGGGAATGCTGGTGAGAGAGAGAGGGAGAGGGTGTGGGAATGCTGGTGAGAGAGAGAGAGGGAGAGGGTGTGGGAATGCTGGTGTGAGAGAGAGAGAGAGAGAGGGTGTGGGTATGCTGGTGAGAGAGAGAGCGAGGGAGAGGGTGTGTGTATGCTGGTGAGAGAGAAGGAGAGGGTTTGGGAATGCTGGTGTGAGAGAGAGAGAGGGAGAGGGTGTGGGAATGCTGGTGAGAGAGAGAGAGAGGGGGAGTGGGTGTGGGAATGCTGGTGAGAGAGAGAGAGAGGGAGAGGGTGTGGGAATGCTGGTGAGAGAGAGAGGGGAGGGTGTGGGAATGCAGGAGAGAGAGAGAGGGGAGGGTGTGGGAATGCTGGTGAGAGAGAGAGGGAGAGGGTGTGGGAATTCTGGTGAGAGAGAGAGAGAATGAGAGGGTGTGGGAATGCTGGTGAGAGAGAGTGAGAATGAGAGGGTGTGGGAATGCTGGTGAGAGAGGGGGAGAGGGTGTGGGAATGCTGGTGAGAGAGAGAGTAGGGGAAAGGGTGTGTGAATGCTGGTGAGAGAGAGAGAAGGGGAAAGGGTGTGTGAATGCTGGTGAGAGAGAGAGAAGGGAGAGGGTGTGGGAATGCTGGTGAGAGAGAGCGAAGGGAGAGGGTGTGGGAATGCTGGTGAGAGAGAAGGGGAGGGTGTGGGAATGCTGGTGAGAGAGAGAGAGAGAGAAGGGGAGAGGGTGTGGGAATGCTGGTGAGAGAGAGAGAGAGAGAAGGGGAGAGGGTGTGGGAATGCTGGTGAGAGAGAGAGAGAGGGAGTGGGTGTGGGAATGCTGGTGAAAGAGAGAGAGAGGGAGTGGGTGTGGGAATGCTGGTGAGAGAGAGAGAGGGGAGGGTGTTGGAATGCTGGTGAGAGAGAGAGAGAGGGGAGGGTGTGGGAATGTTGGTGAGAGAGAGAGAGAGGGGAGAGGGTGTGGGAATGCTGGTGAAAGAGAGAGAGAGAGAGGGGAGTGGGTGTGGGAATGCTGGTGAGAGAGAGAGAGAGAGAGGGGAGAGGGTGTGGGACTGCTGGTGAGAGAGAGAGAGAGAGAGCGGAGTGGGTGTGGGAATGCTGGTGAGAGAGAGAGAGAGAGAGAGAGAGGGGAGTGGGTGTGGGAATGCTGGTGAGAGAGAGAGAGAGAGAGGGGAGTGGGTGTGGGAATGCTGGTGAGAGAGAGAGAGGGGAGAGGGTCTGGGAATGCTGGTGAGAGAGAGAGAGAGATGGAGGGTGTGGGAATGCTGGAGAGAGAGAGAGAGGGGAGGGTGTGGGAATGCTGGTGAGAGAGAGAGAGGGGAGGGTGTGGGAATGCTGGAGAGAGAGAGAGAGATAGGTAGAGGGTGTGGGAATGCTGGTGAGAGAGAGAGAGGTTAGGGTGTGGGAATGCTGCTGAGAGAGAGAGGGGAGAGTGTGTGGGAATGCAGGTGAGAGATGGGGAGAGGGTGTGGGAATGCTGGAGGGAGAGAGAGCGGAGGGTGTGGGAATGCTGGTGAGAGACAGAGGGGAGGGTGTGGGAATGCTGGTGAGAGATGGGGAGAGGGTGTGGGAATGCTGGTGAGAGAGAGAGAGAGGGAGAGGGTGTGGGAATG